>NC_090440.1:769447239-769682239 GCF_031143425.1 Pleurodeles waltl
CGAGCTCCTAAACTCCAAGCGCAACTGCCGGAAACTAAAAAAGGAATGGCTCCTCGAACGCACACCTGACAGCCTCACAGCCCACAAGGACGCCACCCGCAGGCATCACCAACTCATCAGACAAGCCAAATGATCCCACTTCAAAGACTGCCTGGACAACAACGCACACGACAGCAAAGAGCTCTTCAGCATCGTGAAAGAACTCTCCAACCCCAGCGCCAACGTCAACGACATCCCACCATCCCAAGAACTCTGCGACGCGCTGTCCACCTTTTTCCACCGGAAGATCACCGACATCCACAACAGCTTCAATGCCACACCCACGCCAGACCCAACCCCCGAAAGCTCCACCTGTGCAAACCGCCTGACCTCCTGGACCAACGTCAACAACACAGAGACACTCAAGATCATGAATTCCATCCACTCAGGATCTCCATCAGACCTTTGCCCCCACCACGTCTACAACAAAGCCGACTCTACCATCGACCCCCAACTACGGAAGATCATCAACATCTCCTTCGAAACAGCAACATTCCCGGAAAGATGGAAGCACACCGAAATCCGCGCCCTCCTCAAGAAGCCCAAAGCAGACCCCAACGACCTCAAGAATTTCCGACCGATCTCCCTACTCCCTTTCCCAGCGAAGGTCATTGAAAAACTCGTCAACACACAACTAACCAGCCACCTCAAAGACAACGACATCCTGGACCCCTCCCAGTCAGGCTTCAGACGAAACCATAGCACTGAGACCACACTTCTCGCCGCCACAGACGACATCAGGCGTCAAATGGACAACAGCAAAACATCAGCCCTCATCCTCCTGGACCTATCTGCCGCCTTCGACACAGTCTGCCACCGCACCCTGAAAACACACCTCCACGAAACCGGAATTCAAGGAAAAGCCCTCGACTGGATCATCTCATTCCTCTTCGACAGAACCCAGAGAGTCCGCCTCCCCCCCTTCCGCTCCAAAGCCACCGACATCATCTGCTGCATCCCCCAAGGCTCATCTCTCAGCCCTATTGCTGTTCAACATCTACATGGCCCCCCTCGCACAAGTGGACCGACAACACAACCTCAACATTCTCTCCTACGCCGACGACACCCAGCTCACCCTCTCCCTCACCAAGGACCCACGCACCGCCAAAACCAACCTCCACGAGGGAATGAAATCCATCGCTGAATGGATGAGAAGCAGCCATCTGAAACTGAATTCGGACAAGACGGAGGTCCTCATCCTCAGAACCACCCCCTACGCCTGGGATGACTCCTGGTGGCCTACCTCACTAGGAACCCCACCGACACCAACCAACCACGCACGCAACCTGGGCTTCGTCCTCGACTCCTCCCTCACCATGTCTAAACAGGTCAACGCAGTTTCCTCCTCCTGCTACAACACACTCCGCATGCTCCGTAGGATCTACAAGTGGATCCCGACAGAAACAAGAAGAACGGTGACACAGGCCCTCATCAGCAGCAGGCTAGACTATGACAACGCACTCTACACAGGCATCCCAGCAAAAGACCTACCACGCCTCCAACGCATCCAAAACGCCTCCGCCCAGCTGATCCTCGACGTACCCCGCCGCAGCCACATCTCCCACCACCTGAGAAACCTTCACTGGCTCCCCATGGACAAGAGGATCACTTTCAAGCTTCTTACCCACGCTCACAAAGCACTCCACGACACCGGACCAGCCTACCTGAACAACAGACTCAGCTTCTACACCCCCACCCGTCAGCTCCACTCCGCAAACCTCGCCCTCGCCGTCGTTCCCCGCATCCAACGAAAGATGCATCCGGCAGCAGATCCTTCTCATACCTCGCTGCCAAGACCTGGAACACCCTCCCTACCAACCTGCGACAGACCCAAGACCTACTCACCTTCAGAAGACTCCTCAAATCCTGGCTCTTCATCAGTAACAGCAGCTCCCCTCCCTCCCCCCCAGCACCTTGAAACCCTCACGGGTACGTAGAGCACTTTATAAATTCAATGATTGATTGATTGTAAATATGGCGCAGCAGAAAAGCCACCTTAGCGTAAAAATAATTATGTTATGGTGGTGCTAAGGTGGTGTAATGGCCTTGTAGATATGTCCCTCTCTCACACCATTGTGCACTGGAAATAGCTGGGATCTAGAACCTTAGACACCACATGAACACGAAATTAAATAAACTCGTTAATCTCTGATTCTCACGTCTGCAATATGGACAGAGACCTATGTTCAATCGTCAGCCCCTAAGCTGAATGTTAAAATGCATAAGAAATACTCGCCATTAACAAGAAATTCTGTTTCTGTCAGTAATGCGTGCTTGGAGAACAATTTGCCTCTGTCGGGCTCTTGTCTTCATCTCTTGACTTTCCCGTTAGAATGTCTCTTTTCAAATTGCTTCTTCTTTTGTTGAGTTTCCTCTGCTAAATGTGAATGCAAATGTTGATATTTAACTTGTAATTGACATTTCAGATTTACATTTTTTCTTAGATTATTAAGTGGATCTAAATTGTGCTGTCAAAAAACATTTTGCAGTATGGGAAAACAGTTAAATAACCATTTAGTTGTATTAAAGCGTTTCAGTTTACTGGTTATTGCAGCTGCTTCAAAAAGTGTTAACTGCAAATGAGTTTAATGCTTGCCACATATTTTGCTACACAGACACTCATTTTAAATAACGGAGCAGACATTTCCCAATAGCCACGGGGGACACATTTCAACACATATGTACTCAAAAAGAAAAAAATGCTAATTAATTTTTCCCTATTAAATGCTTCATACAGGTCTCATTTAACTCGATCTCCAAGCTTTTATTTGGACAAATTTGTACCAGAAGTATAAACATACCCCTGACATCTTCATCCCTGCACAATGCTGAACGAAGTTTAGGCATTGTCTCTTCACCTCAACTTCTATGCACTTAGCAGTAGTATAAGAAGCGACAATGACTTAATGCAGTGCAGGTTCATATATTTAACAAAATGCTGGTTGTGTTGGTGTGAGCGTGTGCTGGTTAAGTACCACCTAGTAAATCTACATGTCAATAGGGTGCCTGAATTTGAGGGAGATAGGGACGGTAGTAACTTCAAAGACTATGGCCCTCATTCTGACCTTGGCGGTCGGCGGAGAGGCGGCGGTCGGACCGCGAACAGACCGGCGGTCAGAAAAATGGCATTCTGACCGCGGCGGTCACCGCCGCGATCGACCGCCACTTCCCCACTCCGACCGCCACGGCGGTCATGACCGCCGGGCTGGAGTTTGCGCACTCCGGCCCGGCGGTCGTCCCAAGACCGCCAACGGTATCATGACCCTGCCTACCGCCGCGGTTTCTGGCGGTCGGGAACCGCCATGCGAACCATGGCGGTAAGCACTATCGGGGCCAGGGAATTCCTTCCCTGGCACTGATAGGGGTCTCCCCCACCCCCCACTACCCACCCGAGTCCTCCCCCCACACCCTCCACTCCCCTGCCACCCCCAGAGGTGGTACGAACCCCCTCCCCACCCCCACCCCGACATGCACATACATGCACCCCGACATGCACACACCCCCAACATGCACATATACACACCCCCTGCACACACATACACAACGGGGACACATACCCGCACACATACATGCAGACATGCGCACCTGCCGAACAGCACACATTACCCATAGACACAGCAGCACCCCCGCCCGCATACACGCACTCACACACCCCCTCTACACACTCACACGCACACCCCCATGCACGCCCACATCACACAACACCCCCCCTCCCCCTCCCCTCACGGACGGTCAACTTACCTTGTGCGTTGGTCCTCCGGGAGGCGACGGGAGCCATGGGAAGGTGACCGCCAACAGAACACCGCCAACAGAAGACCGCCACACAGATATGTGGGTCGTAATTCTGTGGGCGGTGTTCTGCTGGCGTGGCGGTGGAGGTTAACCAGTCTCCACTTTTCCGCCGACCGCCAGTGTGGCTGCTGGCGGTTTCCCGGCGGAACGCTCCCAGCGGTCGGAATGCGCACAGCGGCATACCGCCGCGGTCGGCGGTCTTCACCGCGGCGGTAACTCGGCGGTCTCGCGAAAAGACCGCCAAGGTCAGAATGAGGGCCTATGTATGAGGTAATATGTCCCTAGAGACAAGATTGAAACAAAAATATAATAAATAAGGAAAGACTAACTCTAAAAGGGAATTAAACATCCCTAATTAGGTAAACCATAAAGGTGTATTAAAATGTTAGATTTCAATACAGAAAATATAAAATGCCAAGAAAGCACTAGTTCCCCTTGACTCAATCAAAGATACAGGAGTCAATTGACTTGAAGGGTGTCAGTTACAGGAATAATGTAATAATAAGCAAAATCAGGAAAAAGAGACCTAAGGCCAGATGTATCAAACATTTTTGCGATCACAAGCGGCTCAGCGGACCATTTGCGATCGCCAAAATGCATTTTGGTAAGTAACAAGTCCACTTTGCGATTCAGTAACTTGTTACCGAATCACAAATTGAATTTGCAACTATATACCAATTCGGTATTAGGAAGGGGCGTGTCGAGGGCGTCCCTTCCTAACACTGAATCGCAGAGGTATGTATGATTGTTTTGTGACCGTCAATTCAGTCGCAAAACATTCGCAGTTGCCACCAATTTCAAATTGGTGGTAACCCATTCGCAAAGGGTAAGGGGTCCCCAAGGGACCCCCTCCCCTTTGTGAATGCATGCGGAAACGTTTTTTAAGAGCAGGCAGTTGAAAAACTTTTCATTTTTCATTTTTAAATGCATCCCGTTTTCCTTTAAGGAAAACAGGCTGCATTAAAAAAAAATGTTTTATTGAAAAGCAATCATAGACATGGTGGTCTGCTGAGCCCAGCAGGACACCATCCCTGTGATTGTAGCCATTCGCAATGGCTCGCAAATTGCGACCTACCTCATGAATATTAATGAGGTAGGTCGATTTGCGAGCCCTTGCGAATCGCAGTATGAAACTCCTTGAGTTTCACACATTCCAATAGCGATTACTTAATTGAGAATTGCAAAACATCGCAATTAGGTAATCGCTATTGTAAAGAATGATACATCTGGTCACACGTCTCAAATGTGAAGCAAATCAATAGAAAAGCAGGCAGCATCCCTAATAAAAACAAAAGTCTCTCTCTGGCTCACCCCAAATGCAGGGGATTATGTAGCCAATGTCAACATCGAAAATAATGGAAACTGCAAAGACAGCATGGTGTGAGCAAAAGTATCACTATTTCAACTAATCACATTGCAATATTCTAAAACCTCATATAACCCTACCATCTTAGAATTAACCCACAACGTGAATATTGAGTCACTCATTTAGACCTAATGTCATCCAAAGATGTCAGAGCAAACTACGTACATAAACAACAGAAAGCAATTGTGAATTAATGCAATACCCTATGCTATCAGGGAGAGCCTTGAAATGTAGCAAAATGCTTCCTCCAGTAAGTTCTTTGAGAACAGTATGTGATACCAAATAAACAGTACACATCCTGCTGTGGGTGGTGTCATATAAGAAAATATAAAACACAGTGAATATCGTGATTCAGTGGCCATTTTATAATGATGGAGATGAGGCTTAACTGAGGCCTAGTTTAACCAGCGAAGGCGTTGAATAAAAAATTCTAATTAGAATGCGATTATTAGTATGAGAGAATGAAGCTAGGCCTCACTGCAGTTGCTTTGTAGTTATAAACGTGCATAACCTATGCTGCATGACTTCAAGGAAACCTGCTAACCTTAACACATGCTCTACAATAAATGTTTCACTTATAGCCTCTACATGACTTATATGTGTTTCAAAACTTCTTAAACAGTGGAAACATTATTAATTCTACCCTCTTACTTGTTAATCTGTTCAGTAATGTGCTGACGTTCATAAAATATACTGTATAACAAAATTGCATCTTGTATGAATGTCACAATAGTGTGAATGTGGTGGGAAATAAAGTGAAGATTACATTCCTGTATGTGTTTTATTCTTACAGAAAGTAAATTGTGCATGTGAAACTGGAGTCATGTGTCCATTTACCTCTCAGAACTCAAAAATCCATTGTTTTGAAAATTTCAACATGCAAAAAAGAAGAAAACTTTGTGTTGGACCTGGCTTTTTGACAGGGTCATCCCCAAACCTTTTGCCTCCTTCCTCCTATTTTTTCTGACCTGTTGTTGTTGGCTTTTGACCTCTGGGCACTTTACCACTGCTAACCAGTGCTAAAGTGCATATGCTCTCTGTGTAAATGGTACTATTGATTGGTTTATCCCTGATTGGCTATTTAATTTACTTATAAGTCCCTAGTAGAGTGCACTATATGTGCCTAGGGCCTGTAGATTAAATGCTGCTAGTGGGCCTGCAGCACTGGTTGTGCCACCCACTTCAGTAGCCCCTTAACCCTGTCTCAGGCCTGCCATTGCAAGGCCTGTGTGTGCAGTTTCACTGCCGCTTCGACTTGGCATTTAAAAGTACTTGCCAAGCCTAGAACTCCCCTTTTTCTACAGTACATATAAGTCATCCCTAATGTGTGCCCTAGGTAACCCCTAGAGCAGGGTGCTGTGTAGGTAAAAGGCAGGACATGTACCTGTGTAGTTATATGTCCTGGTAGTGTAAAACTCCTAAATTCGTTTTTACACTACTGTGAGGCCTGCTCCCTTCATAGGCTAACATTGGGGCTGCCCTCATACACTGTTGAAGTGGCAGCTGCTGATCTGAAAGGAGCAGGAAGGTCATATTTAGTTTGGCCGGAATAGTAATATAAAGTCCTGCTGACTGGTGAAGTCGGATTTAATATTACTATTCTAGAAATGCCACTTTTAGAAAGTGAGCATTTCTTTGCACTAAAATCTTGTTGTGCCCTTCAATCCACGTCTGGCTAGGTTTAGTTGACAGCTCCTTGTGCATTCACTCAGACACACCCCAAACACAGGATACTCAGCCTCACTTGCATACATCTGCATTTTGAATGGGTCTTCCTGGGCTGGGAGGGTGGAGGGCCTGCCCTCACACAAAGGACTGCCACACCCCCTACTGGGACTCTGGCAGACAGGATTGAACTGAAAGGGGGCTTGGTGCATTTCTTAGACACTCTTTGAAGTCACCCCCACTTCAAAGGCACAACTTAGTATAAAACAGGGCCTCTGCCCTACCTCATCAGACACTTGCTGGAGAAGAAACCTGAACCAGAAACTACATCCTGCCAAGAAGAACTGCCTGGCTGCTCAAAGGACTCACCTGTCTGCTTTTCTACAAAGGACTGCTGCCTTGCTGTTGGCCTGCTGCCTTGCTGAACTCTTGTCTGGCTGTAAAAGTGCTCTCCAAGGGCTTGGATAGAGCTTGCCTCCTGTTCCCTGAAGTCTCAGGACCAAAAAGACTTCTCTCTTCCTCTTGGACGCTCCGTGCGCCGAAATTTTCGACGCACAGCTTGTTCCGCGGCAAGAAAAACGCCGCACACCGACGCTGATCGACGCGACGCCTTCGGGACGACCGAAACTTTGACGCACGGCCTCGCAAGGACAACGCCGCCCGACTTCCCGGGAGAAATCGACGCAACGCCTGCCGTGAGATCGAAACTTTGACGCACGGCCTCACAAGGACAACGCCGCCCGACTTCCCAGGAGAAATCGACGCGACGCCTGCCGTGAGATCAAAACTTTGACGCACGGCCTCGCAAGGACAACGCCGCCCGACTCCCCATGAGAAATCGACGCGACGCCTGCCGTGAGATCAAAACTTCGACGCGCAGCCCCGCAGAACGACGCGCAGCCGGAAAACAAGTAGGAAAATCCACGCACAGACCCGGGACATCTGGTACTCCCCGCGAACCACAGAAAGAGACTGTCCGCGCGCCGGAAAACGACGCACGACTCCCCGCGTGGAAAATAACGACGCAAGTCCGTGTGTCCTGAGGAGAAATCGACGCACACACCAGTTTTCCACATACCTCTTCTCCTGTGGCCCTCTGAGGAGATTTTCCACCAGAAACCAGGTACTTTGTGTTTGAAAGAGACTTTGTTTACTTTCTAAAGACTTAAGACACTTCATACCACTTTTCAGTGATATCTTTAGAAATTCATATTGCAACTTTGATCGTTTTGACCTGAAGATACCCAGATAAATATTATACATTTTTCTAAACACTGTGTGGTGTATTTTTGTGGTGTTATGCTATGGTGTTGTATGATTTATTGCACAAATGCTTTACACATTGCCTTCTAAGTTAAGCCTGACTGCTCGTGCCAAGCTACCGGAGGGTGAGCACAGGCTGATTTTGGATTGTGTGTGACTTACCCTGACTAGAGTGAGGGTTCTTGCTTGGACAGAGGGCAACCTGACTGCCAACCAAAAACCCAATTTCTAACATTGGTGATCAGCGGTGAGGATAGGACTTGTGTTTGTGCAGTGACATACAGTAGCTAAGTATTTCACTACCTACCCACAGTTGAAGGTCAACTTGATTTTTCATCTTTTTTGGCTTTTGATTCTCTGATGTCCTCCTGGATATACTATTGATATTTTGGACTTTGGATTTTGGTTTTTGCTGGTAAGATCTTATCAGAATGGGATTGCTTACCTACTCATTCTTTGTTCGTACTGACCACCTCAGGCTGACCTAAGGAAGCTTTGCAGAAAATGGGGCCTTCCTGTAGCAAGGAGATCTACTAAGGCGGAGATGCTACATAACTACATAGTCTGGGGGGAGGAAAGATGGGCAGAGAGAGAGGCAGCAAGAAACCAAATGACTGTACCCCTCAGATGAGGAGGAGGACTACGCACATGAGGAGGAAGACTACTCAGATGAGGAAAGAGACCCAGAGATAGATGAATGGCTCCGAGGTCAAAGGCGACAGGAGCAACAATTAGAGGAGTATCTTGCAAGGGTTGAGGCAAAAAGACTCTTAGCCATGGAAGAAGAAATGATTGCAGCTCAAGAGCTGAGCTGTAAAGAGCTGAAACTGGAGGCCGGAAGGGCTGAGTCCAGTTCAGATGGTGGCAGCAAAAATCTTGCATCTAGTACTGCTGAAGAAGGGCACAAGCCCAGAGATGTGGTGCCCAACTTGAAGAAGGGAGTTGACACACCCCAGGCGGTTCAAGGGTATGAGGTAGTTCCCGTTATGCACAGGGTCCCTGAGAAGGATTGGGGAACTGGCACAGGGAGTCATATTCCTACTGGGGGGAGGGACACTTTACTGACCCTAGCAGAGAGTGACAGAGAAAAAGGTTCCCCCCTGGTGGACGTCCTGGATATAGAGTGTAGAGACATCCCAGAAGAGTATGGGTTGAGTGTCAGGGACAGACAGATACTGTCTCACCAGTCTCAGGAGGGTGAGGTAGAGTGCTTTTCCAAGGTTGAGTTACTGGGTGGTTGGGTGAAGGGTACTGTGGTTAATACATGTGAAGGGCAGAGTGATGTAATTGCTGGAGAGCATATGTCTGGTCCTTATTTTCCAGAGCTACGCCAACACCAGGTGGAGTGTGAGTTCTCTGACCCCAGGGAACTTACAATGGAGGCAGACTTCTGGGTGAGTACCAGAGAGTCTGAAGAGGCATTTGGGGGTGCTCCTGAAGGGAGTGGTCTAGGTGGTTCCCAACCGAGTGAGGTGGGAAAGGATTGTAGTGTCCCAGGTAGGTCCCAGGTCCTAGAGGGTTCCATGAGGGAACACCAGGAGGGAAGCCTAGCCTGTACCGTAGGGCCACCTTTTGAGGGAAGCCCCGCAGTGTCAGAAGAACTTGGGGGGGTGACTGTAGCCAGCATCCCAACAGTTCTGGTGTCTGGCAGTACCCCTCCTACTGAGGGGGTGCAGAAGTCCAGACATAGGGTTGAGAGGGGGTTGCAGACCCCAGTGGAGGACCTTGAGAGTCAGGGGTCAGCTCTGAAAGCAGAGCCCCCCAGGAATGACCCAGGTGAAACCGTTTCTGGTTTGGGGGAAACCCAGACTCTGCCGGATGGGCAGAGGTCGGGAGACCTGCGCCAACCAGACTCTTGTGTGGCCCTTGGGGACGGTGTGTCCCTTGTGGGGGGTGAGAGTGCCCCCCAGGAAGTCCTGGCATGCCCGGCAAAGATTCAACCTCAGGGTGGTGACTCTGGTTTGGATACCCAGGTTCAGAGGTTAAACTCTGACCTGGTGGGAGGTAGGTGTGCCTCCCAAGAAGTCCTGCCGTGCCAGGCAATTGTCCAACCTCAGGGTGTTGACACTGGGTTGGATGACCAGGTTCAGAGGTTAAACTCTGACCTGGTGGGGGGTAGGTGTGCCCCCCAGAAAGTCCTGGCGTGCCAGGCAATTGCGCAACCTCAGGGTGGTGACCCTGGGTTGGGGAACCAGGCTCAGAGGTTAAACTCTGACCTGGTGGGAGGTAGGTGTGCCTCCCTGGAAGTCCTGGCCTGCCAGGCAATGGTTCAACCTCAGGGTGGTGACTCTGGGTTGGCTAACCAGGGTCAGAGGATAAACTCTGACCTGTTGGGGGGTAGGTGTGCCCCCCAGAAAGTCCTGGTATGCCAGGCAATGGTTCAACCTCAGGGTGGTGACTCTGGGTTGGATACCCAGGTTCAGAGGTTAACCTCTGACCTGGTGGGAGGTAGGTGTGCCTCCCAGGAAGTCCTGCTATGCCAGGCAGTTGTCCAACCTCAGGGTGTTGACTCTGGGTTGGATAACCAGGTTCAGAGGTTAAACTCTGACCTGGTGGGGGGTACTAGTGCCCCCCAGAAAGTCCTGGTGTACCAGGCAGTTGTCCAACCTCAGGGTGCTGACTCTGGGTTGGATAACCGGGTTCAGAGGTTAAACTCTGACCTGGTGGGGGGTAGGTGTGCCCCCCAGAAAGTCCTGGCGTGCCAGGCAATAGTTCAACCTCAGGGTGGTGACCCTGGGTTGGAGAACCAGGTTCAGAGGTTAACCACTGACCTGGTGGGAGGTAGGTGTGCCTCCCAGAAAGTCCTGGTGTGCCAGGCAGTTGCCCAACCTCAGGGTGGAGAACCAGGTTCAGAGGTTAAACTCTGACCTGGTGGAGGGTCAGTGTGCCCTCCAGGAAGTCCTGGCGTGCCAGGCAATTGTTCAACTTCAGGGTGGTGACTCTGAGTTGGATGGCCAAGTTCAGAGGTTAAACTCTGACCTGGTGGAGGGTCAGTGTACCCTCCAGGAAGTCCTGGCGTGCCAGGCAATTGTTCAACTTCAGGGTGGTGACTCTGAGTTGAATGGTCAGGTGCAGAGGTTAAACTCTGACCTGGTGGTGGGTAGGTGTGCCCTCCAGGAAGTCCTGGCGTGCCAGGCAATTGTTCAACCTCAGGGTGGTGACTCTGAGTTGAATGGTCAGGTGCAGAGGTTAAACTCTGACCTGGTGGTGGGTAGGTGTGCCTCCCAGAAAGTCCTGGTTTGCCAGGCAGAGATCCAGTCTGAGGGTACAGACCCTGGGCTGGAAGACCAGTTTCAGGGTGTCCCCCCGGACCTGGAGGGAGGGGCTACTGATAACAGTGCCCCTACCATGTTGTCTTCTGAGGAGGCCACTCCTAGTTGGAGGGTGCTGGACCCCAGAAGGGAGGGCAGGGGGAGGGAAGCCTCACCCCGGGCCCTAGTCCAACCTGAAGGTACAGACCCCAGGTTGGAGGGCCAGTTGCAGGTTAACAGCCCTGCACTGGTGGAGGAATGGTACAGGGCGACTTCTATAAGCACCCTGACCATGTTGGACTCTGGGGGTACCGCTCCAGGAGGGAGGGTACAGAGCCCCAGAGGGGAGGACCAGGTTCAGGCTGTCATCCCTGACCTGGTGGAAGGGAGAGTGGTTAAAGGGTGCCCAGCACCTGGGGCTACCGCCCCCCACTCTCCACAGCCACAGTGGTGGGAGAGGTTTGAGAGGCCTGGGGCCTGGCTCTCATCCCTGGCAGCTGTCAGTAACCACTGTGGCTTGCTGTCCGGGTGGACAGAGTTATCCCTGGGAGGGGACAAGTGTCACACCCCGGGGGTAGAGTGGGCAACACCACTGTGTTGGTCATGGTGGTACTATCCTGCTCCTGGGATACATCTGTGAGCAAAGTAAGGTTAGGTGCTGCACAGATGGGATCCGCAGGTAAGGAGAAAGGTTCCCCATGGGTTGGCTTAGTGGGCCCTGAGAGTATGGACAGAGGGATCCAATTGGAGTCAGGAAGGCGAAGAACTGGAGCATGCCCCTGCTGTTGTGGGCCTGGGTCCTTGTTCTGTCGCCTCAAACAGGGAAGTACATCAGGATAGTGATTGTTCTCCCCTGGCTTTAGGCTGGTAGGGGGTCATGTTGGACCTGGCTTTTTGACACGGTCATCCCCAAACTTTTTGCCTCCTTCCTCCTATTTTTTCTGACCTGTTGTTGTTGGCTTTTGACCTCTGGGCACTTTACCACTGCTAACCAGTGCTAAAGTGCATATGCTCTCTGTGTAAATGGTACTATTGATTGGTTTATCCCTGATTGGCTATTTAATTTACTTATAAGTCCCTAGTAGAGTGCACTATATGTGCCTAGGGCCTGTAGATTAAATGCTGCTAGTGGGCCTGCAGCACTGGTTGTGCCACCCACTTCAGTAGCCCCTTAACCCTGTCCCAGGCCTGCCATTGCAAGGCCTGTGTGTGCAGTTTCACTGCCACTTCGATTTGGCATTTAAAAGTACTTGCCAAGCCTAGAACTCCCCTTTTTCTACATATAAGTCATCCCTAATGTGTGCCCTAGGTAACCCCTAGAGCAGGGTGCTGTGTAGGTAAAAGGCAGGACATGTACCTGTGTAGTTATATGTCCTGGTAGTGTAAAACTCCTAAATTCGTTTTTACACTACTGTGAGGCCTGCTCCCTTCATAGGCTAACATTGGGGCTGCCCTCATACACTGTTGAAGTGGCAGCTGCTGATCTGAAAGGAGCAGGAAGGTCATATTTAGTATGGCCAGAATAGTAATATAAAGTCCTGCTGACTGGTGAAGTCGGATTTAATATTACTATTCTAGAAATGCCACTTTTAGAAAGTGAGCATTTCTTTGCACTAAAATCTTGTTGTGCCCTTCAATCCACGTCTGGCTAGGTTTAGTTGACAGCTCCTTGTGCATTCACTCAGACACACCCCAAACACAGGGTACTCAGCCTCACTTGCATACATCTGCATTTTGAATGGGTCTTCCTGGGCTGGGAGGGTGGAGGGCCTGCCCTCACACAAAGGACTGCCACACACCCTACTGGGACTCTGGCAGACAGGATTGAACTGAAAGGGGGCTTGGTGCATTTCTTAGACACTCTTTGAAGTCACCCCCACTTCAAAGGCACAACTTAGTATAAAACAGGGCCTCTGCCCTACCTCATCAGACACTTGCTGGAGAAGAAACCTGAACCAGAAACTACATCCTGCCAAGAAGAACTGCCTGGCTGCTCAAAGGACTCACCTGTCTGCTTTTCTACAAAGGACTGCTGCCTTGCTGTTGGCCTGCTGCCTTGCTGAACTCTTGTCTGGCTGTAAAAGTGCTCTCCAAGGGCTTGGATAGAGCTTGCCTCCTGTTCCCTGAAGTCTCAGGACCAAAAAGACTTCTCTCTTCCTCTTGGACGCTCCGTGCGCTGAAATTTTCGACGCACAGCTTGTTCCGCGGCAAGAAAAACGCCGCACACCGACACTGATCGACGCGACGCCTTCGGGACGACCGAAAGTTTGACGCACGGCCTCGCAAGGACAACGCCGCCCGACTTCCCGGGAGAAATCGACGCGACGCCTGCCGTGAGATCGAAACTTTGACGCACGGCCTCACAAGGACAACGCCGCCCGACTTCCCAGGAGAAATCGACGCGACGCCTGCCGTGAGATCAAAACTTTGACGCACGGCCTCGCAAGGACAACGCCGCCCGACTCCCCAGGAGAAATCGACGCGACGCCTGCCGTGAGATCAAAACTTCGACGCGCAGCCCCGCAGAACGACGCGCAGCCGGAAAACAAGCAGGAAAATCCACACACAGACCCGGGACATCTAGTACTCCCCGGGAACCACAGAAAGAGACTGTCCGCGCGCTGGAAAACGACGCACGACTCCCCGCGTGGAAAATAACGACGCAAGTCCGTGTGTGCTGAGGAGAAATCGACGCACACACCCGTTTTCCACGTACCTCTTCTCCTGTGGCCCTCTGAGGAGATTTTCCACCAGAAACCAGGTACTTTGTGTTTGAAAGAGACTTTGTTTACTTTCTAAAGACTTAAGACACTTCATACCACTTTTCAGTGATATCTTTAGAAATTCATATTGCAACTTTGATCGTTTTGACCTGAAGATACCCAGATAAATATTATATATTTTTCTAAACACTGTGTGGTGTATTTTTGTGGTGTTATGCTATGGTGTTGTATGATTTATTGCACAAATGCTTTACACATTGCCTTCTAAGTTAAGCCTGACTGCTCGTGCCAAGCTACCGGAGGGAGAGCACAGGCTGATTTTGGATTGTGTGTGACTTACCCTGACTAGAGTGAGGGTTCTTGCTTGGACAGAGGGCAACCTGACTGCCAACCAAAAACCCAATTTCTAACACTTTGTTACTAATAATAATGTATAAAAAGGTGGCTGAGGTAAAGAGTAGTGGGCGGAACGGTGTGTTGTTCCTAATGCAGTGTAGAGTAGATACAAGAGGGTGCTGCTTTGGTTCCTAGCATTTGGGGCATGTTATAATCACTGTCTACTCTGCTGCAGAATAGTCTCTTTGACTATTTATAGAGAAAGATGGGAGAAGGAAAAATGGATAGACTTCTGCAGAGTAGCCTGATAGCCGAAGCATATTTCCCGATAGCTGTGGGAAACTGTGTTAGCGATAGAGAATTGAATACTTTTTAAATGTTTTAAGAAATGTTCTCAGACTGCTATAATACGACTATATTAGATAAATTACTGACTAATTCTTGTAGAGAATGTTCTGCTGTATAGACTGAAATTAGTAGAATACGGACAGATTTAGCAGATGCTTCATGCACATGTTCTGCATATTACAATTGACTAATACATTAATTAAACTATAATAAATACTTTAAAACCTTTTTAATTCTCATTATTATCTGTTAGGAATTGTTAAGTATAATTTATGTTGCAGTTTATTAATATACCTACTAGCCACTGAACAAGAGCCATAGTACGGCCCAGAAGAAGGAATAAGTAAGTGGTAGCAGAGACAAAAATACATGATCATTGATTTGACTAAGATGTCCCGGGTTTTAGAATAAAGACCCACCCAGTCTAAAACAGAAAACACACATTAAAGCTCACCATAATTTTTTTGTTTTAATTGCAATAGCTTCATGTTAATACACATATGTGAATTTGAGTGTGGGGAAACTAATATTAATACACATATATGATTCAAATGAGGAATTTCCACATCAGTGAATGCCACAGACAATGGCTTTACTTTTGGTTCCATCTGTGACTAGGATGTTGCCAGAAAATTCTGGCTTACAGGGAACAAGTGTAGGGTGGAATATGATAGATTACCAGCACAGCATGTGAGTCCACCATTTGGATAGTTTAGATTTGCATAAGCAGGGACAATTGTGATGGAAGCCAGCAACAGTAAAGAACTGGAATCTGAAAGTAGAAAAATAAAGAAAGCTTAACATCTTTAGTGCAGCACTGACATGTGCATACATCCACCTAGTGATACCCGGGCTATAGCACTCAGAGGTATCCAAGATAGCCAAGTAATATATTAATAGCCAACGTGTTCAATCTGCCTGGGAAGCCGGGGATACAAACTGGGTGGAATCCTAAGAAGAGTGCAACAGGAGTCAAAGAGGTGTCATCCAGAACAAAAGTGGGGAAGACTGTAGACCTGAAGGAATTGCTCAACTGTTTGGTCTGATGGACACAGAAAACAATTTCATTGTAAGGATGCTTGTCTTGTGACAGTTGGGATGTCAAGCTGATGGACATGAGAACAGATCCTAAGACAAGATATTTGTCAAAATCACAAAGCATGCACAGATGGCATAGGACCAGCATGTGTAGTACTTAGCTTTCTTTACTGTATGGTTGCATAAAAAACACACTTGCTGTCCTTGATATAATATGATGTGGCATATGTATTCAATGCATGAGCTTGTCGACGTCTGTCTCTCTGTCTGTGATAAGCATGTATCACTTGCAGTTTGACCTAAAAAGAGGAAACCCTGAATCCAAATTTGCTATCACTGTTCGATAATTGACCAGAGCAAATTCTATGCGTGCCATAGATTGATTAAAACTACTAGCAGCATAGTTCAGCTTGTGTCAATCATATACATCTGATGGCTTTATTGTAGGCCAGAGTGAAATTTTACATCATTATGCCACATCCATTAATGAGACAGGAGGGAGAATCGTAACTTGAGATGTGGGATAACAAGTGAGCACAAACACGAGCAACATCTTCATAACGTGACTGACAGCTACTTTAACATGAGTGGTCAACAAACATTTCAGGTAGATTTTTTACTAGAGTGGAATTACAAATCCAACCATGACAGCATTTGGTACTCCCTTGGTCATTTTGGATTCGGATTTTGGAGAGGAAACTCTGCTACATCCACACCCTTGGAAAGTTTACTTTTTGGCAGGAATTTCAAGCCGTACTTTGAAAAAAGTTAGTTTTTTTGAGTGAAGGCAGACACCACTTTTTTGTTCCTTTTTTTTTTTTATTTATTTTTTTGTGTTTATTTGTTGTTGGATGGCCTGTAGTTAGTAGTAGGGGATCCTGGGGGATTAAGTTGTTTTATAACGGATAATGTTTGCACGTTCTTTGGATGGTGGAGGCTTGGTGTTTTAAATACATTTTTTCCATTTCCATGTCTTTTTTTGAATTTTGTATAGCTTTGTTAATCATTTTACCCTGTTGTTGTTTTACTGTTTTGGGCTTAGTATGTCCTGCACTAGACTTTGAGTGTATTTTTTTAATGAACTTTTCACATTCACATTGATGCAGTGCTATGTGTGTTTTTAACCAATTCAGGGGATTGTGAATGGCCTTGGATTAAATGCAAAACTTAGGTTGTGTTTTGTCTTCATGTGCCTGTTGGTGGATATTGTTGGGGTGGTTTCTGGAGTCCAGGCCCACACAGCCATGTGTTCCTTTGCTGTCATCTACGTCTTCCCCATGTGTTTTCTCACCATTTTTAATGAATTTGTATGTTTGTGAAATGTCTGATATTGTGTTTTATTTTGCTTCTGCAACCAACTTTTAAAAGTATTTTGAAGGGGTAAGTGGTGTTACTTTTTGCTGTTTGTGGTTTGGGAATTTTTTAAGTTTATTTAATTTTTCCTTCTGGCCTTGATGATTTAGGTCCTCAATATGACTTTGGTGGTCAGCTGAACATCATGCCGGCAATGACGGTAGTACCGCCGCCAGGCTGGCAGTGTAGACCACCATATTATGACCACGCCATTGATCCTTCCCATATACAGCCATTGTACCGCTTGAACCGCCAGTGCGGTCTGACCACAGACCACAGCAGTTGCCATCTTCAGGCTGGCAGAACACCATAAACCATCCACCATATAACGACATAGCAGACCACCAGGATTTCAAGGGCGGGACCACCGCCATGAAAAGGCTGGTGGAAACTACCCATATAAAAGGAGACACCCACCTTTAGGGACACAGAGGAGTCTGCGGCCGCCATGGAACCCGAACTGGAAGTCCTGCCGATGCTGTACCACATGATGGGAGCAGTGATGAAGATGACGACGGTGGTGAGTACAGCCACCTAGCACACAAGGGAGGGAGGGGAGAGTGACACACCCATACGCACAACACACACCATACACACATACCACACACGGAGAGCAATCCGCTGAAAAATCCAACAGCAACATAAGCCAGAAGTAAAGAAAGCCAGGACAAATACCTTTGGTCCAACCACTGTATTCCGGAGGGAATAGCAACCAGATGAAACAATGGGAACTATATACATAAAGGGCCATTGGCCAGTTCAAAAGTGTCCATGCCACAATACAGGGCAACATGTGAGCCCCAACTTGACTCCTGACAGACCAAGTGGCACCTCAGGGGGGTGGGCTAAGGGGGGGGTTTCTTGGAAGGGGGTCCTTGAATTTTGGTTTGGGAGGGGGCTGGCTTTTTCTCCTCTGTTGAGGGGGCGGAGGAGTGGGCTTGGATGTGGGGGGCAGAGTCGCTGCCCTGTGCCCCCGTAGTGGGTGGTATTCAAGTGGGGGAAGGATCATTCGCTAGGGGGGCCATGAGAGAACTGGGAGCTGGAGTGTCTGGGCTGGGGGAGCGAGACCTTACTTTTTGGGACAACACAGGGTGGGACAGGAGTAGGGAAGAGGTCAAGAGACAGGAAAGGAAAAGTGTTTTAGGTACATTGGGGTGGAGTGTGGGAGGAGGTTTGGGAGTGGAGGTAGAGGGAGTGGTTGCAGGAGGTGTAGGTGTGCTGGACTGGGTTGAAGGTGCATGGACAGTGTGCGTGTGTGAGGTGGATGGCTGTTGTGTGTCTGAGTGGGAGCATTTCTGTGTTTTGGGAGGGGGCAGAGAGGGAGGAAGGGGACAAACAGGTCATGTGCATGCAGGGGTGGTGTCTGCAAGTGAGGTGGGTGTGCTGCATGTGGTTGTGATGGTGTTGGTGGTGATTGTGCATGTGGTGAATGGGGTGCTAGTCTGCATGTCTGCTGTTGTGACTGTGGGCAAGGCTGAACAGGTGGCAGGATCTGGGACTGAGGATGTAGTGCTTGAAGGTGTGAGTGCTCATGTGACTGTGAGGGGGGAGGTGGAGGTGGAGGGAGAGACAGTGGAGGCAGTGGCTGTTGTTGTGTGTGCTCCTGGGAGTTGGCTATGTGTGTGCTTGTGGTGTGATCTGTGGTGCTTGTGCTTATCTTTGCAAGTCCTGTCTGTTGTCTTGGGTGCATGCTTGTCTAATTGTGTGCTTGTGATGGGTGGGGGAGAGGGCTTTGGGACAGGGAACAGGTAGTTGGAGGGGGGATGGAAGAACTATGGACACTGGCTGCCATCAAAGAGGAGGCCAGAGCTTGAAACGATCTCTATAGGGCAGCCAAGCCACCGTAAATGCCCTCTAGATAGGTATCGCATTGCTGCATCTGGGATGCCAGCCCCTGGATTGCCTTCACTATGGCTGACTGCCCTACAGATATGAATCTCAGGAGGTCAATAGCCTCCTCAGTGAGGGCAGCAGGGCTGACTGGGGCAGGGGCTGAGGTGCCCGTGGTGAAAGAGACGCCCACCCTCATTGCTGGAGTGGTCCCAGAGGGGTCTGCCACCACCAGGGAGCTTCCAACAGAGTCTGTTGTTGAAGCTTCTGTCTCCCACGTGGTGCTCCCCTCGCCCTCCAACCCACTGGTCCCCATAGTATCGGTTGTCACTGCTTCCTGGGTCCCGTGGGCTGCAGCTCCCCCACTCGCCGGTGCCACTGCTCCTTCACCAGATGATGCTCATGCACACAAGGACAGGAGAAGAAAAGGAGGGAGGGTGGGGGAGAAAGAAAGGGAGCACACGGTCAATGATAGCAATAACAGCACATATGACCAACACATCACAATGACTCACTGGTACCAACATTATGCAGTAACAACCACAATACCAAACCATTGCCTGGGAAAAACAGCTGTAAAGAACTCAGCAAATACAACCATCTGCACACCTACTGGGACTCACTAATCTATGTCTGCCTATTGACAAAGGCACAGCTACACTACTGTGACAAAGTAACTGCACAACGTGCAATTGCCAGGTCACACCACCTAGGCAGTGGACATCAGAGCATCACTTCAACCCCAGTGAGTCAGGACGTAGGCCCCTACTGATTCTGGAATAAATTACCAATACCAAATGTACATACCACTCACCATTGCCATGCAGAACTTGACAAGATTAGCTACAGGGGCATATTGAGTCATACACTGACTAGAACCTTGCAACCAAACACCATGGAACGCATCAAGAATAAATTCCACACAGTGGATGCTGCCCTCAAGTGCCAATCCAACTCCGGATTGGCCACCACCAGTATGCGGGCCATTAGAGGGGGGGTCAGGGTTCGACAGGCACCCCTCCCTCCACGGTCTTCCGGCCCCACCATCGCAGGTCCTCCCACCTCTTTCTGCAGCAGGTGTTCCGCCGGCTATGGATCCACAGGGTCTGCATGTCCTTGGCAATGGCACGCCATAGCCCTTTCTTCTGATGGGCGCTGACCTGCATAGGAACCACAGACAGAAGGACACCATGAACTCCACACTACATACTGTTACAGCAATGCATTACATACTGCATTGAGCCCACATTCATCTAACACATAGCTCATACCTCTGCGTACACATTGCAAGCAGCAAAAAAGCACTCCCTAAAGGACACACTGCCTGCACACACACATACATCTACATACAGCCATGTTGCATCCAAAATACCCAAAAGGTGCTCACTTGTTGATCTGGAGGCCCATACAACTGTTCATACAAGGGTAGGACCCCATCCACAAGCTTCTCCAGTTCTTCAGATATGAAGGCTGGGGCCCTATCCCCATAGCACGGGCCAATGCAGGTTCCAGACACAGGACCCAGCCGCACACGCAGTGGAGGTGTTGATAGGGTGAGAGTAAGGAGTCAAATGAGATGGGCTTCTGAAAATGGCGGTCACATCTGCACCAGTGAACACCGTCACCTCTTCTGGTAATCATCATTGGCCCCTGTGCTCCATAGACTTCTATGTTAACCAATGAGGAGTTGCACAGGATTCAGACCACCCTCCGCCATGACGCCAAACACCAGTGCATGCAGGGCATGTGGGTGCCATTTCCTGATGATGGTACTCATGGCAATCAATTTAATGTGCGTCATAGGTACGGATGGTACACACCAAGGCAATTCCAAGCCATCTATATACTTTAGTTTGGATGTAGACTCTGACTCTTAAATTAGATCTCATACTAGTGCACTGCTTGCAGATGAGTAGTTGACAGAACATGTAAAATGTGATGCTACAAATCACGTCACATGACTCCGACTAAATCTGTGAGACACTATGGCAAATGAATAGTATGTATAGTTTAAGAAGTCCATTTGCATGCAGAGTACACCAGTGCAGATTTCAATCATTAGTTGCGTGAATTGAATGAGACAGGTCTGTATACTGTGATGTAGTGTGTCCATCCTTCCTGCTGTCACACACTTTTGATGTTTGGTTTGATTAGATACCAAACACTGTGGAGGAGGGGGAGGCATGCAGCCGTGTCCACACCCCTAGTCGACTTGGCTACACTGGAGGAACGCCATTCTATACTCACCTATCGTCTGGACAGGGCCACAATCACTAAACTGTGTGCACAATTGGAGCCAGATCCTGCTATTTGTTGTCCTACAGCAATACCCCCTACAGCACAGGTGCTGTCAGTGCTCCACTTTCTGGCCAGTGGATCATTTCAGGTGACTGTGGGCTTGGCTGCAGGTATGTCACAGCCAATGTTTTCTCATGTGCTGAGGGAGTTTTGGCTGCCTTGCTGAAACACATGAGCCGCTATAGCTCATTCCCCCACAGTGATGATTTGCCCACTGTGAAGGCTGTATTCTACACAGAGGGACACATTCCACATGTGATTGGGGCCATTAACGGAACCCATATTGCTTTGGTGCCTCCCAGGACAAATGAGCAGGTGTACAGAAACAGGAAGCATTACCATTCTATAAATGTGCAGACGGTGTGCCTTGCTGATCAGCACATTTCCCACGTTACTGCCAGGTTTCCAGGATCTGCGCATGATGCCTACGTATTGAGGAACAGCAGTGTCCCACAGATGATGGCACAACTACAGAGAGAGAGTCTGGCTTATAGGTGACCTTGATGTTTCACACGTTGTATGTAACTGTATGCCGTCTGTGCTATTGTACATAAGTAATGTGTGTCTCTTACTAGT
The DNA here is from genome assembly GCF_031143425.1 of Pleurodeles waltl. Lineage (NCBI taxonomy): Eukaryota > Metazoa > Chordata > Amphibia > Caudata > Salamandridae > Pleurodeles > Pleurodeles waltl. The sequence goes on from NC_090440.1 coordinate 769,469,118, forward strand.
TCCAGGTGACTCCAGCTACCCAAACCTATCCTGGCTGTTGACACCAGTGAGGAATCCAAGGGCAGGGGTAGAGAATCATTACAATGAGGCCCATGGATGGACCAGAAGAGTAATTGAAAGGCTTTTGGGCTACTGAAGGCCAGGTTCAGATGCCTCCATATTTCTGGTGGATCCCTACTCTACACCCCTGGGAAGGTCTGCCAGATAGTGGTGGCCTGCTGCATGCTTCACAATTTGGCCGTCAGACAGCATGTGCCATTCCTGAAGGAGGAGGGGGGAGACAATGCACCTTTGGCAGGAGAGGACACTGAAGACAGTGATGAAGATGGGGAGGTGGGGGATGTGGACAACAGGACACATCTTATACAGCAGTACTTACAATGACACTCAGGCAAGACTGTACTTCTGTTCACTCCACCATTACAACTAAGAGCTGTGTGGCAGCTATGATATACCAAGCACAAATGTGAGCATTATGTAACCTGACCATCTGTGGTCAGTCGTGCCAGTGTTATAACGATGGTGACAAAGCTTGTTCATTCCATGCAATGTGTCAGCTGTTTTGCATTTTCAAATACATGTCCACATCAAACTGTGTCCTCATTCCATACAATACTTAGCATTTGTTGCTGGTAATGTTATGTGAGTTACAATGTGCTTACACAACTGCTCTTTGACTTCATTGTCCCTGACAGTTTGGGCCAGATTAGGTGGTCCAGAGGAGAAATTGACATACTGACAATATGGCATAGCTAATACTGTGGTATCTTGTGTGAGGGCCTGAAATGAGTTGTTTCTCCTCACTGCTGCTGTGTGGAGTCAATTGCAGTTCAAATTTCTAAGTTGAATGTAGGCTGTTGTGTCATAGGGGCTCATGTTGCTCTACTTCATTAACTTCTCATTTTAATGTACTAATGTTTTCCCTTTTTACAGATGTTGGAGTGGTCACTACTGTGTACTCATGTTATGCCTAATGGCTGCTTTCACATAGTTTGGCAGATCGTGACTTGTGGTATGCTCTTACACTGGTTATATGTACCCCAAGCTGACTGTCCATTGGATGGATGCACACTTTAAGTTACATTTGTAAAGGACAATAAAGGTAAAAACATTGCATATTGTTGAAATTAAAGCACAAATCCTTCTGTTTGTGTTTAAGTGCATTTATTGAATTGACAAAAAGGGAGGAATAGTGCAAGAGAGTGGGTGATGGTGGACAAAATCTTCAGCGTAGTGGCCCAGTTGGTTCGTAGAACAGGACCAGTATCCATGGGGCCATAAGAAAAGAAGCAATGGCAGTCCAAAGTAAACAAGGTGTCTCAGTGGCACACAAGGGAGACATGTAGGAGAGGCTATCTTCCTGGCAGTGGTTTGGGTCTTGGTTACAGTCTCTGGTGGCTGTCTGGGTCTCAGGGAACGTTTGTGGGGTGGTTCTTCTGCTGCAGAGGGAGGGGTGCTGGTGATCTGTGAGTCCTGTAGCAGGTCCTCTTGTCCACTAGCTGCAGCAGATGTGCAGGGCTAGTCAGTACACTGGCTAGTAGAAGGGGCTCACTGGTGTGTTGTGCACTAATGCATGATGGTAGCCATATCACTTAGCACCCCTGCACTGTAGGCCATGTTGGCATTTAGGGCCTGCAACTGCTGTATGACCTTCTGGTGGTGTCCCCCCTGCAGCCTCTGGTTCTCCTGCAAGATGGTAAGTACCTGGCCCATCCTGTCCTAGGATTTCTGGTATGCTCCCAGGACATGTGACAGTGCGTCCTGGGCAGTCAGTTCCCTGGTTGGCCCAACCCTTGGTGCTTAGATATCCTCCCACTGGCCCTGGCCCCCTGTGCCTGTGTCACCTGAACTGTGTACCCACTCCCACCTGGACCTTCATCTTCTTGCCTGTGTGGTGTCGACTTGGGTCCCTGTACAGGTGGGCACACTGTTGATTGACGTGTCCTGGGGACAGAGGTTTGGGGACGTTGGGTGGCTGCTGTGGTAGTGTAGTCTGATGTGGGGTGCTCTGGGGTGGACTGGGTGTTGCCTGTGGTGATCGACTGACCAGTGGTACCAGATGGGCCAGGGAGATCATCCTGATCCAGACATCCAGAGTTGCTGTCATCACTGGGGCCTTCTTCTGGTGGAGAACTGGGTTGACGTGGCACATGCTGTGAGCTGACATTGGCTGGGGTACCTGTGGACATGTATGATATTTGCTACATTCATTCTCAGATACATATTCAGCATTTCTGTGATTCCCTATGGGATGGGTGTGGTTGTTCCACCTTTGGTTTATGTATGGTGATGCATTGTGGGATTGGTAGTGCTACATGCTGCCCATGCATTACTGATGTGTGTGCATGTTGATCCTGGAGGGGTGTGCTTGCAGTGGGTAGGGCATGCCGTGGTAAATTGTTGAAGGTGGTTATGAGGGTGGCTCTCTGTTTGGGATGGAGTAGGGTAAAGGGAGTTAGGGTGACAGGGAGACATGCCATGTAGGTGTTGGTGGTGGTGGGGAAGTAATGGTGTCCAGACTTCTAGTGATTCCAGTGAGGCCCTCTGGATGTAAGATAGCCAAGACTTTCTCCTCCCATGTTGTCAACTGTGGGGGAGAAGGTGGAGGTCCACCACCAGTCTTCATTACGGCAATGTGGTGCTTGGATGCCATTGCATGCACCTTCCCCCGCAGGTCGTTCCACCTCTTTCTAATTGTGCGTGATAGGTTCCCACGGAGTTCACCTTGTCCACAATTCTCCGACATAGCTCCATCTTCCTGGCAATGGAGATCTGATGGACCTGTGCACTGAACATCTGTGGATCTACCCTTACGATTTCATCTACCATGACCCGCAACTCCTCATCATTGAAACAGGGGTTCTTTTGTGGGGACATGCCTATTGTGTAGTGGGTGTAGTGTGTGTGTTGTACAGAGGATGGAATGTTTCGTTGGGGTGCAGGGTGTGTGAGTATGTGGGATGCTGTGAAGTAGTGATTGTGTCCAGTGTTGTTGTGTGTAAGATGTGGAGGTATGGTGTGTGGTGTGTGGAAGGTGGTTGTGGTTTGTGTGTGCAGTTCTGGAAATGTTTGGGCTGGCAACATGTAGCTAGATTTTCGCGTTTTCAAAGAATTGTGGGTTGTGTGTGATTTATAGTGCTGTTGGTGGGTGTGCACGGTGTGTGTACATGTGTCAAGTGTGTGTCTTTTTCATTCTGGCCAATGTTGGTTTCTGTTGGTGTGGAGTGGCAAAATTGACTGCAGCGGTCCGCATCACCAATGGGTGAACACCGTTAACTGACCGCTGTGGTGATTCGTGGGTCATTATTTGTAGGGCGGTGTGTTGCAGATGTGGTGGGTGGTGGGACCGACTGTTTCACGCCTTCAGTGGGTCTGGCAGGATTGTAGTTTTGACTGCTTTCTGTGGTTTTGTGTTTGTGAGTCATAATCTGGCAGGCGGATTGCCTCCTCCATGGTGGTCTTTTGGCAGCCGTCGCCACGGCAGTCTTCAGTAAAGACCCCCCAAAGTCAGAATGAGAGCCTTAGTGATGGTGAGTAAAGGGCAGGCCCATTTGTGGGCCCAGAATATTTTTGGGGTATGTCATTGCAATTCTTTCCCTTCAAAGTTAAAAAAAGACTTTTTATGTTGCAGCCTACCAGACAGCAGAGATGTCTGGTTTGCTAAAGACATCTTGGGGACTTTCAGCGACCCTTGACCCAAGGGTAGGTCGCTCCCCCTGCCGCTGCAGCTCCTCCAGGTTCCTGAGTTCCTGAGACCCACCTCACAGTAAGTACCCCCCACCTCCCAGCCCCTCACCCTGCCCCGCGCTACTCACCCTCTCTCCTGCTTCTTTTCCTCCTCTCTGTCTCTTCCTCCTCCTCTGCAATCTTCTTCTGCACTCTTCTTCTCCCCGTCTTCTCTCTTCTTCTGTGTGCACTCTTCTTCTCCCCGTCTTCTCTCTTCTTCTGTGTGCTCCTCAGCCTCTCCTGTCGCCTCTCTTCTTCCTCATCTTGCTCTGTGGTCTTCTGCCTTCTGCTCTTCGTCTTCTGTATCTTTTTTGTTGATCTTCTGTTCGTCTGCTCTTCTGCTTCTTCGTCCCCTGCATCTTCCTCTGTGTTCTTCTGTTCTTCTGTGTTCTTCTCTTCTGTTCTTCTGTGTTCTTCTGTTCTTCTGTGTTCTTCTCTTCTGTTCTTCTGTGTTCTTCGGTTCTTCTGTGTTCTTCTGTTCTTCTGTGTTCTTCTCTTCTGTTCTTCTGTGTTCTTCGGTTCTTCTGTGTTCTTATGGTCCTCTGTGTTCTTCTCTTCTGTTCTTCTGTGTTCTTCCGGTCTTCTGTGTCCTTCTCTTCTGTTCTTCTGTGTTCTTCCGGTCTTCTGTGTTCTTCGCTTCTTCTGTTCTTCGGTCCTCTCCGACTCCTGTCTCTTCCCGCCCCTGTCTCTGCCCTCCTGCTCCTGCCTCACCCCTCTCTATCTCTCCACCTATCTCTCACTATCACCCACATCTACCCTTTCGCTACCTGCCTCCCTCACTCCTCTACCTATCTCTCTACCTAACTCCCTCACTCACCCCTCCTCCTATCTACCTATTTTTCTATCTCTCCACCTATCTCTCCATCTATCTATTTCCCTATCTCTCCCCCCGTCCCGACACCCCCTCTGTTACCTATCTCCCTATCCTCTCACTCTACCTCTCCCCCTCACCCACCTCTACCACCCCCTCCCCTATCTTTTCAACCCTACTCCTATCTATCTCCCTATTCTCCTAAAACTCTAACACTCACCCCCCTCCACCCTTAAACCCTCCTCCCCAGCTCTTCTCACTCTACCTGTCCCCCCCCTCCCTCACGCTTTCCCGCCGCGACCTACTGTACGCCCCCGCCCCCCAGCTCCCATTGGCCTCCAGCTGACCCCTCCCCCCCTCCTCCCTCTTATGGCGGCCGCTGCGCGACAGTGGTAGCGACCCTTGACCCAAGGGTAGGTCGCTCCCCCTGCCGCTGCAGCTCCTCCAGGTTCCTGAGTTCCTGAGACCCACCTCACAGTAAGTACCCCCCACCTCCCAGCCCCTCGCCCTGCCCCCCGCTACTCACCCTCTCTCCTGCTCCTGCTTCTTTTCCTCCTCTCTGTCTCTTCCTCCTCGCTCCTCCTCTGCAATCTTCTTCTGCACTCTTCTTCTCCCCGTCTTCTCTCTTCTTCTGTGTGCTCCTCAGCCTCTCCTGTCGCCTCTCTTCTTCCTCATCTTGCTCTGTGGACTTCTGCCTTCTGCTCTTTGTCTTCTGTATCTTCTTTGTTGATCTTCTGTTCGTCTGCTCTTCTGCTTCTTCGTCCCCTGCATCTTCCTCTGTGTTCTTCTGTTCTTCTGTGTTCTTCTCTTCTGTTCTTCTGTGTTCTTCTCTTCTGTTCTTCTGTGTTCTTCTGTTCTTCTGTGTTCTTCTGTGTTCTTCTCTTCTGTTCTTCTGTGTTCTTCGGTTCTTCTGTGTTCTTACGGTCCTCTGTGTTCTTCTCTTCTGTTCTTCTGTGTTCTTCCGGTCTTCTGTGTCCTTCTCTTCTGTTCTTCTGTGTTCTTCCGGTCTTCTGTGTTCTTCGCTTCTTCTGTTCTTCGGCCCTCTCTGACTCCTGTCTCTTCCCACCCCTGTCTCTGCCCTCCTGCTCCTGCCTCACCCCCCTCTATCTCTCCACCTATCTCTCACTATCACCCACATCTACCCTTTCGCTACCTGCCTCGCTCACTCCTCTACCTATCTCTCCACCTAACTCCCTCACTCACCCCCTCCTCCTATCTACCTATTTTTCTATCTCTCCACCTATCTCTCCATCTATCTATTTCCCTATCTCTCCCCCCGTCCCGACACCCCCTCTGTTACCTATCTCCCTATCCTCTCACTCTACCTCTCCCCCTCACCCACCTCTACCACCCCCCCTCCCCTATCCTTTCAACCCTACTCCTATCTATCTCCCTATTCTCCTAAAACTCTAACACTCACCGCCCTCCACCCTTAAACCCTCCTCCCCCAGCTCTTCGCACTCTACCTGCCTCCCCCCTCCCTCGCGATTTCCCGCCACGACCTCCTGAACGCCCCTGCCCCCCAGCTCCCATTCGCCCCCAGCTGACCCCTCCCCCCCTCCTCCCTCTTATGGCGGCCGCTGCGTGACTGCGCAGCGGGCGCGCCAGAGGCAAGCCCGTCTGCGCCCGTCCGCGCCTGGCCCGCGCCCAGCGCCAAGACCCCTGGTCCCCAGCCCTCCCCTACCCCGCTGACCCGTTACGACCCCACCACCCTCCACGCCCTCAAACCCGGGCGCTCCAACACCTGCTTCCAAGCCCACCCCAAGCGCACCCATGGACCCTTCGCCTGTAACTCCTGCAAACGCATCTTCCACCACGCAACTACCACGACCACCAGCCCACGCGCCATCAACCACCTCAAGTGCATCCTGGTCAACGCTCGCTCAGTCCACAAGCACGCCGTTGAACTCCGGGACCTCCTGGACTCCACAGCTCCGGACGTCACCTTCATCACGGAAACCTGGATGAACGCCTCATCAGCTCCAGACATCGCCACTGCCATCCCCGAAGGCTACAAGATCTCCAGAAAAGACCGCACCAACCAAGTAGGAGGAGGCATCACCATCGTCTTCAAAGACTCCATCAGCGTCACCACCTCCACCGAAGACACCCCTCTCGCCGCTGAACATCTGCATTTTCAAATCCGCACTGACCCCAGGACCACCCTCAGAGGATCCCTCGTCTACCGTCCCCCGGACCGCGCGCCCCTTTCAGCGACGCCATCGCCGACTTCATCTCCCCGCACGCCCTCGCCTCGCCGGACTACATCCTCCTAGGCGACCTCAACTTCCATCTGGAACAGAACAACAACCCCAACACCACCGCCCTGCTCAACAACCTCGCCAACCTCGGCCTCAAGAAACTGGTGAACACCGCCACCCACATCGCCGGACACATGCTCGACCCTATCTTCTCTGCCAGCAAACACATCCTCTTCAGCCACACCTCCGCTCTACACTGGACCGACCACAGCTGTGTCTACTTCATATTCCGACGCGAGACCCGCCACCTCCGCACTCAACCCATCCCTCGTCGACAGTGGAACAAGATCCCCGAATAGCAACTCCTCTCTGCACTCGCCGCCAACCAACCCACCCTCACCACTGACCCCAACGACGCAGCCCGCAGCCTCACAAACTGGATCTCCAACTGCGCAGACAACCTTGCTCCCCTCAAACGCACGCATCGACAGACCAACACCAAAAAACCTCTCTGGTTCTCTGACACCCTCAAAGAATCAAAGAAAACTTGTCGCACCCTCGAGAAGGCCTGGCGCAAGGACCACACTGCTGACAACATGACCGCCCTCAAGAACGCTACCCGCGAACACCACCACCTGATCCGTGCTGCCAAAAGGAACTTTTTCACCGACCGACTGGACAAAAACAGCCACAACAGCAGAGAACTTTTCAGCATCGTCAAGGAGTTCTCCAACCCCAACGCCAACGCAAACGCCGTCACGCCCTCACAGGATTTGTGCGAATCCCTCGCCACCTTCTTCCACCGCAAGATCAGCGACCTCCACGACAGCTTCGGACACCAGACCCAACCTAACATCACCGAACCCGCACCCCCGGCCTTCACCCTCAACAACTGGACCCACATCAACACTGAAGAAACCAAATCCATCATGAACTCTATTCACTCCGGCGCCCCTTCGGACCCCTGCCCTCACTTCATCTTTAATAAAGCCGACGACATCATCGCCCCGCACCTCCAGGCCGTCATCAACTCTTCTTTTTCTTCTGCTACCTTCCCCGAATGCTGGAAACACGCCGAAGTCAACGCCCTCCTAAAAAAACCTACGGCTGACCCGAGCGACCTGAAAAACTTCCACCCCATCTCTCTCCTGCCTTTCCCAGCCAAGGTAATAGAGAAGACCGTCAACAAACAGCTGACCACCTTCCTGGAAAACAACAACCTGCTCGACCCTTCACAAGCCGGATTCCGAACCAACCACAGCACGGAAACCGCCCTCATCTCAGTCACAGACGACATCAGAACCCTGATGGACAATGGTGAAACAGTCGCCCTCATCCTCCTCGACCTCTCGGCGGCCTTCGACACCGTCTGTCACCGCACCCTAATCACCCGCCTCCGCTCCACCGGGATCCAAGGCCAGGCCCTGGACTGGATCGCCTCCTTCCTCTCAAACCGTTCCCAAAAAGTTTACCTCCCACCGTTTCGCTCAGACCCCACCTAGATCATCTGCGGCGTACCTCAAGGCTCATCTCTCAGCCCGACACTCTTCAATGTCTACATGAGCCCCCTCGCCAACATCGTACGCAAGCACGACATCATCATCACCTCCTACGCCGACGACACCCAACTTATACTCTCCCTCACCAAGGACCCCGCCAGCGCCAAGACCAACCTACAAGAGGGTATGAAGGACGTCGCAGATTGGATGAGGCTCAGCCGCCTAAAGCTGAACTCTGACAAAACGGAAGTCCTCATTCTCGGCAACACCCCGTCCGCCTGGGATGACTCCTGGTAGCCCACGGCCCTCGGCACTGCACCGACCCCCACAGACCACGCCCGCAACCTCGGCTTCATCTTGGACCCCCTTCTCACCATGACCAAGCAAGTCAACGCCATGTCCTCCGCCTGCTTCGTCACCCTCCGCATGCTCCGCAAGATCTTCCGCTGGATCCCCGCCGACACTAGAAAAACCGTGACCCACGCCCTCGTCACGAGCCGCCTGGACTACGGCAACACCCTCTACGCTGGGACCACCACCAAACTCCAAAATCGCCTGCAACGCATTCAAAACTCCTCGGCCCGCCTCATCCTTGATGTACCCCGCAACAGCCACATCTCCGCACACCTGAGACACCTGCACTGGCTCCCAGTCAGCAAAAGGATCACCTTTCGACTTCTCACCCACACACACAAAGCCCTCCACAACAAGGGACCGGAATACCTCAACCGACGCCTCAGCTTCTACGTCCCCACCCGCCTCCTCCGTTCCTCTGGCCTCGCGCTCGCTGCCGTCCCTCGCATCCGCCGCTCCACGGCGGGTGGGAGGTCTTTCTCCTTCCTGGCAGCCAAGACCTGGAACTCCCCCCCCACCAGCCTCAGGACCACCCAGGACCACTCCGCATTCCGGAGACTCCTAAAAACCTGGCTTTTCGAGCAGCAGTAACCCCCCCCCCTTTCCCTTAGCGCCTTGAGACCCGCACGGGTGAGTAGCGCGCTTTATAAATGTTAATGATTTGATTTGATTTGATTCAGAAAGTTAAATAGGAATGCATTCTGCCTGTTTATTACCATTGGCTTTGTGGCCTGTAACTCACATTTCCTTGCTTTCTATTTGCTGCCTTTATTTGCTTTAGGTTGTCCATGTTGAGTTCATCCCTTCCTTTTCCTAAACCGCGTTTACTGTATTCTTCCACAAACTCACATTCCAGTGGCGGTTGGTGGCAACTTACTTTGGAGGGGCACAAAACACATACACAAGAAACAACACATAACATACAAAATAACATACACAGCAATGTAAATATAAAAAACATTCACTTACCTTATTCAATGTTCTGCAACATGTCCCTGTTGTTCTGCAGCATGTCCTCCAAGTGCAAAGCCCACAGCCAACTCCCTCACCAATCAAGACATTGTTTTTACACTCATAAGCAGCATGAGTAAAGCATCTTGACTGGCTGGAGTGTGCCAGCTCCACCCTCCAAAAAGCACTGTAGACCTGTGCATGCTCTCCAACCAGGCTGTTCAAGACAGCCTGGTTGGAGAGGTTTGAATTGCACATGTCGGTTTGGCTGTAGCAAGGTAGCTGGCCAAACCAACATGCCAGCAGTGACACACTGGCCCCACCCTGACCTCGCTCTCCGTTCGCTGGCAGAAAATCATTTTATTACCTTTTTAGTTTTGAAGCTTTCTTCACAGCAGTGTGGGGGGTGATGCTGCTATGCTCCCATGCATACTCCACACTCCACCACTCCACTCTGTGCACTTCCACTCTGTGCCACACAAGTCAATGCCACAATACTCCACTCCATTCTACATCATGCCACTCCACTCAATGCCCCTCCACTTGAAGACACACTGCAACATGCACTCAACTCCACGCCACTCCAATCTATGCCACTCATTCCACAATACAACATGCCACTCCTCCCTATGCCCCTCCACTCTACTTACCCCACTTCCCTCTACCCCATTCCAATATACCCCACTCCACTCCAGTCTATTCTACTCCATTCCAATGTATCGTAATCTACCCCACCCCACTTCGCTACAATCTACCCCAATATACTCCATTGTCACCAACTCCACCCAATCTACCTCACTCCACTCTAGTCTACCCCACTTCTCTCAAATCTACCACCCCAATTTACCCACCCCACTTTATCCAATCATAATCTACCCCACACCATTCCAATCTGCCCCACTTCAATCTACCCCACTCCAACCCAGTCTACCCTGCTACAACTCATTCTACCCCAATCCACTCAATGATCCAATCTACCCCACCCCTCTACAATCTACTTCACTACAATCTACCCCACTCCACTCTATCCCAATCTACCCCACTGCACTCCAAGCCAAGCTATTCCACTCCAGTCCAATCTACCCCACTATACTCAATCTAACCCCACTCCCATCAAACCCACTCCATCACAATCTACTGCATTCCACTCAGATCTACCCCTCACTGCTCCTACCCCACTCTAAACCAATCTACCCCAACCCACCCCACTTAACTCCAGTCTACCCGAATCTACTCCAGTCTACCACACTCCAATCTACTCTACTTCAATCTACCACATTCCAGTTGACTCCACTCCACTCCAAAAGCTACTGTAATCTACCTAACCCCTCTCCACTATATTCTGCCCCACTCCTCTATATTCTACCCCACTCCAATCTATCCCAAGCTACCCCACTCCACCACATTCCACTCCAATCTACCCTCCTTAACTCTACCACACTCCACTCCATTCTACCCAAATCTATCACACTACACTTCACTCCAATCTGCCACACTCCACTCAAATCTACACCAATCCACTCCAGTCTAACCTACTTCACCCCAATCCACCCCACGCAAATCTACTCCATCCCAATCTACCCTTCTCCAATCTACCCCTCCCCAATCTACCCCGACCCAAACTTCCCCATCTACTATACTCCAGTCTATTCCACTCATCCCCACTTCACCACACCAACTCTGCCCTACCCCACTGCAATCTACCCCATCACACTCTACCCCACTCCAATCCACTCAACTCTACTCCACTCCACTCCAATCTACCCCACTCCAAACTAACCCCACTTCAATCACCCCTCTTTAATCTACCCCACTCCAGTCGACCCCACTCCATTCCAGTTTCACTTACTCTAATTCTACGTAATCTACCACACTAAACTCCAGTCTATCCACTCCACCCTTCCCCAATCTATCTCACTTTCTCCACTCCAATCTATCAAACTTCACTCCACCTAGCCCACTCTATCTCAATCTATCTCACTCCACTGTATTCCAATCTACCACACCACATTTCACTCTACCGAATCTACCCCACGCCATTCTACTCACTCCAATCCACCCAATCTACCCCACACCACTCTACCACAATCCACTCTAGCCTAATCTGCCACACTCCATTCCACTCTACCCAATGTACACCACTACACTTCACTCCAATCTACCAAAAACCACTCAAATCTGTCTCACTCCAGTCTAACCCACTCCAACCCAATTCACCCCTCTGCAATCGACCCTTCCCCATGCCCCCTCAAACTATCCAACTCCAATCTATCCCATTCAATCCACCCCATTCCAATCTATCCCACTCCCATCTACCACATTCCAGTTTACCCCACTCAACTCCAAATGCTACTGCAATCTATCTAACCCCTCTCCACTATATTCTACCCCACTCCAATCTACCTCACTCCAATCAACCACAATATACCTGATTCCAATCTACAGCAATCTACCCCACTCCACTCCAATCTACCACACTCCACTCCAATCTACCCTACTTTATTCTACCACACCCCACTCTACCCAAATCTACCACACTCCACTTAACTTTAATCTACCACACTCCACTTCACTTTAATCTACCACACTCCACTCAAATCTATCCCAGTCAACTCCAGTATAACTCACTTCACCCCAATCCACCCCACTCTAATCTACCCCACCCAACTCCATCCCAATCTACCCTGCTTGAATGTATTCCTCCCAAAATCTACCAGACCCTAACTACTCTTATCTATTCCACTCTAGTCTACTCCACTCCACTCCAATCAACTCCACTTCACCCCACCCACTCCACCCCACCCTACTGCAATTTACCCCACCACACTCTACCCCACTGTAATCTACCCCACCCCACTCCAATTTACCCTACTCCAAACTAACCCCACTTCAATCACCCCTCTTCAATCTGTCCCATTCCAATCAACCCCACTCAATTCCAATTTACCCTACTCTAATCCACCCTAATCTACCATACTTCACTCCAGTCAGCCCCACTCCACTCTTCCCCAATCTATCTCACATCCTCCGCTCCAATCTATCCAACTCCACCTCACCTACTCCACTCTTTCCCAATCTACCACACTCCATTTCACTCTACCAAATCTACCCCACGCCAATCTACTCACTCAAATCCACTCAATCTATCCCACTCCACACTACCCCAATCCACTCTAGCCTAATCTACCACACTCCATTCCACTGTACCCACTCTATCCCACTTCACTCCAATCTACCACATACCACTCAAATCTGCCTTACTCCAGTCTAACCCACTCCAACCCAATTCACCCCCCCTGCAATCTACCCTACCCTACCCCATGCCACCCCAAACTACCCAACTCCAATCTACCCCATTGAATCCACCCCACTCTAATCTATACTGCTGCAATCTACCTCATTCTACTGCACTCTAATCTACTACACTCCAGTCTACCCCACCCTAACCTAATGTACCCCACTCCAATCTACCCCACACATCCCAATCTACCCCACACTACACTATCCAACTCCACTCCAACCTATTCCACTCAAATCCACACAACTCCAATCTACCCCAATCGAGCAAACTCCAAACTCCCTCATTCCTATCTCACTCCAGTCTACCCCACTCCACCCTACCCACTTCACTCCAAACTACCCCACCATAATTCACCCTATCTATCCTACTCCAGTATACTCCACTCTGCTCTACCCCACTCCACCCTAATCTACCTGTCTCCATTCCAATCTAGTCCTTTCCACTCTAATCCACCACATTCCACTCCAGTCTACACCTTTCCACTCTAATTTACCCCACTACTCCCCACTCCACGTCACTCCAGTCTATCTCACTCCAATCTACCCCACTCCACTCTATCCCAAACCATTGCACTCCACTCTTTCCCAATCTACCCTACTCTGCTCAAATATATTGCAATCTATTTCAATTTACTCTACCCTTATCTACCCCACTCCAATCTACCCACCTACAATCTACCCCAATCCAATTTACCCCATTCCACACCAATCTACTCCACTCAACCTCAAGCTCCCTCAATTCAATCTACCCCACTCATCCACTCCAGTCTACCCTACTTCAATCTATCCCACTCTACACAGTGGTGATTTGTGGGGCGCAGAAGGGGCAGGTGGCACGCGGAGAGGGTGGCATAAAAATTAAATTAAATAAGAAAAAAACACTTACCTCCTCGCTCTGCTCTGTTCTTCCATCTTCTTGGTGCAGGCACAAGCTCCCAGCCTGACCTGTAGCCAATCCTGACGCTGCTCAGACAAATGTCAGGATTAGCTGGGAGCACCCAGTCAGGGCACTCTCAGGCAGACTGGGAGCCTGTGCAGGCTTTCTCCAACTGTGTGCTGGGCTGGAGAGAGCCCTGTGCGCATGTGTGTTTGGCCGATCTGAGACGGCTGGCAAAACATACATGCGCAGTGAGGGAGAGTGCCGTGCACTCCCCTTCAGTGTGCACGTCACCCCGTGGCCCGCCACTTTTCAAAGAAAACGATAATAAACATAGCTTATCATCATTTTCTTTTAAAGATATTGTAGCTGCCGCTGCTGTCAAGGGGGGTGACACTCCTCCGCCCTAATGGAGGAGCCGCCCCTGACTCTACCCCACTCCATCCCCATCTACCCCACACCACTCCAATCTACTCTACTCCCCAATCTATCCCATTCCACTCCAACACACTCCATTATACCCAAATCTACCTCACTCTACTCCAAACTACCACAATCCACTCAAATCTACCCCACTCCATTCCACCCAATCTACCCCACTCCATTGTTCCCCACCCCAATCTACCACACCCCAATCTACTCTAGTTAAATCTACCCCAATTCACTCCACTCCACCCACCCCACCATACCCCACTCATTCCAATCTACCCCACTCCAAGTCACCCCACTCCAAACTACCCCACTCTATTCCAATCTACCCTACTCTAATCCACCCAATCTAGCCCACTCCACCCTAATCTACCCCATACACACTACTCCTCCTAAATCTATCTCACTCCACTCCAGTCTCTACTCCACTATAATCTATCCAAATCCACTCCACCCCACTCCACTCCAATCTATCCCACTGCACTCAATCCTGGTCTACCCCGCTCCAATCTACCCATTCCCATCCACCCAATCTATCCCAATCCACTCTACCCCAATCTATCACACTCCAGTCTACTCTACCCAATCAACATCTCTCCACTTCAATTCTTACTACCACATGGCACTTAAATCTAACCCACTTCAGTACAGTCTAACCGTCTTCACCCAAATCCACCCCATTCCAATATATCCTACCCCACTCCACCCCACACTACCCTTCTCCAGTCTACTCCATCCAATCTTCCCCAGTTTACTCCACTCCACTCTACTTGATTCCACTCAATCTATCCCACCCCATCCAATCTTTCCTACACCACTCTATCCAACTCCACTCCAACCTACTCCACTCCAATCTACCCCACTCCACTCCAGTCTACCACAATCTACCCACTATATATCTAACTCCAATCTACCCCTCTCCACCTTAATCTACCCCACTCCACTCCAATTTCCCCTACTCAAATCCACCTCAATCCACTGTGTTGCATGCTTCCCTACTATAATCTATCCCAATACATCCCACTCCACTCTAATCTACTCCACCTCTAATCTACCCCAACCTACTCCGCTCCATTCTATCCCACTCCACCTCATTCTACCCCAATTAAATCTACTGCACTCCAATCTACCATGCTAATCTACCCAACTCCCCCCTTCAATCATCCCCACTCCAGTCTACCTCATCCACACACTCCATTTTACCTCACTCTAAGCCAGTCTACCCCACTCTATACCACTAACTTTTAGCCATGCTGAACAGCAGTCACACTGGTTTACAACATGGCTAGAACACAATTGCATAGGTGACAACTTTTGGTTTTGCCAATGCATGTTTCTGGTAGGGGAAGGTGCTCCTGACAGATTAGAGCAACATCTTCTTTGTTCTACAAGTCTCCTTCTTTGCTGACTCTTGTTATGGCACTGCTGCACTATCCTGCACTATACTTGAGGGTAGCAATAGTCTGCACTGCGACACCACCCCAAGTATGCTTGAAGGGTTGCTCACCACTGCCTAGGCTATAGGTGGCATACGGCGCAACCTATGCAGTAATAACAGGATTGATGACTCAGTGCAGCACTTCATCGCCATGGTGGCCATCTTTCTTTCCCTGGTATTTAAGGCCGCCACAAGCAAGCACCAGCACTTGGTATTCTATTATCAGTCTTGTGAAGTCTCTCACTGGGTTGTTTCCTGGAGTGGCATGGTCTTGCCTAAATCCCCACCGGACACGGATGTCAGCAGCTCGCTTTTCGGCACTGCTGACATTGAGGCCCTAGAAGTCGATGCTGTTGTTCCTGCAGGGGCTTCCTCCCAACAGGCTGCTCAGTCCTTCAATCGCTTCACAATGGCCCATGTCACCACTCAGTCCTAGCATCTTGAGCAGGGAGCAGCTTCCTCCTCAGGAGCTGCTGGGGCCTTCCACCTCTTTGTGACAGCTGGTGCCACCGGTCAGTCCGAGCAGCTTTAGCATGGA
Organism: Pleurodeles waltl; assembly: GCF_031143425.1. Taxonomy (NCBI): domain Eukaryota; kingdom Metazoa; phylum Chordata; class Amphibia; order Caudata; family Salamandridae; genus Pleurodeles; species Pleurodeles waltl. The sequence goes on from NC_090440.1 coordinate 769,485,242, forward strand.
GCAGTACCTGGGCTGAAGCAGTGCTGATGAATCGTGGCCAGCCTCCACCCAAAAGCTAAGTGTGCTTGCAGTATGTATGCCCTGTTCTGTATGCTATTTGTGCGTCCTGTGACTTTCATTACATGTACTGTTCCAAGTAGTCTGGATTGGAATGCTAGTTGAATAATCATTCAGAATTACTACAGTTGGATAAAGTTGTTATCAAGAGTTCTATTAACAATAAATTAGCCATGAGACGGATCATTGCTATTGATTACCAAGGTATTGGAGTGCTAAATATTGACTCCTTCATGCTTAAACGAGTCCTAATGTCAAGCCTTACCTGTGGATGTGAGTGAACCCTTGCACAAGAGTGAACCTTTATATGTATACACTGAGTGCGTGGCCAGGAGAATGCTTAGTAAATGTGCCCTTTCTCTCTTTCGGTCACTGCAGGTTTCACAGGTGTAGTGGTGACTCTTAACAGACAAGATACCCCAAACAGCACCCTGAAGAGACAGCAAGGGCAGGACACAACAGGTGCAGAGGGATATCCGTCTGCTGTTTATTACTTTATCCTCTTCAGCATTCCCTGGGGTAGCGCATTTGGGGAACGAGACTACCTGTTTTCTGATTGACCGCAAGGAGAGTGGTCAGATTATCTTTACCCCATCGCCCCCGCTAGCAGGTCAAATCAGGTTAGTTTTTTTAGCAGTTTTAATTCTAACTGGTATATAGTGTAACACTCTTTGCTGACGTGCAATCGTGGCTATTTTGTAGAACCCATGAGAAAGAGAGCACAAGCGAGTGTGTGGGCTATTTTGTGGAGCCCATGAGAAAGAGAGCGTGTGTGTATGTGTGTGCGCACATGTGTGTGTGAGTTTGTGTTACTATTCTTGTGGGGACTTGGGTTTGATAACACACTCATGCTGTGGGGACTTGGTTGCACTGTGGGAACCTGATCTCAGGTCCCCACAAGGCAATGTCTTCTAAATGATATAAAATGATTTTAGGAACATCTGTGTCAATTTTTAAAAACAATTTTAAAATTCCATTGTGGGGCCCTGTGTTTCATCAAGTGTGTTTATATTTTTGCACAGCTCTGCCCATGTAGACAGGAGGCTGTACTGCAGGCTTAAACAGTCATTGTTCAACAGAAACACATGCTAGCAGCAGAAAGGACAGACATTAAAAAGGCAAAGATGCATAATCCTGTATTTATCTAAATATGTTTGTGCAACTTAACCTTTTCTCAATGTATTAAAGTAAAATCTTATTTAGTTGAATTTACTGAATTTTGAACTTTTATATCTGAAAATTGTTAGTGGCTTTATAAACATTGCTAAAAGCAATTTGGTTCAGTTTTCAATTCAAGAATACTTCACATTTGAGGTTTGATCCTATCTGCAATTGAAGAAAGGTGGTGCACTGCACTGAGATACCATATACACCTATGTGATTGTTTTTTGTTCAAATAAACCTACAGCAAAATCACTCTTGGATCCAAAATGGATGCAATCATGCATTTTGGGCTAAGAAAATAGTGCAAAATGCAACAGAACACAAACAGCAGCGTGAGCTGCCACTCACGCTTGCTGAATTTGCTCTTGGGATAGGATTTTCTTCCCCAAATGACTGATGCAGTCGTAAATGAGTAATTTGTGGTATTTCTGCATCAAAGAGTAACACAGAATTACCAAAATTACTTCAATAACTACGTTGTTATTAAAATAACTCGCAGGCCTAGTAAATATCACAGTAAGTGCTGCAGCGATGTTAACTTTACTTGCAGTAATTATCAATATTTTAAGAACTAAATATTGATAAAGACGAATAACCAGCATTAACATTTCTACCGTTGCTCAACTCCATGATTCCACTCGAGTCTATCAGTAACATTAATCAACCAGAGATTAACTTCAGGTGATTTATTTTAGGGCCATCAATCTTCCATGAGCAAAAATCATGCCAAATTGTGGTTTATGTGAAAACAGGATAGTTCACACATTTCACATAACACAAAAATTAGGAATTTTGGTGGACTACATGAGCAGAATGGAAATCACACGTGGGCCTACTCTCTAGTAGTATGTATGTATATCTTGTGGTACTCTGCCTAGTAAACCCAGGAAGCCAGTGACAGTGCTACAAGTATACAACTGCACCTGTAGACTCTATATAGGACTCGCTTAAAGATTAATTTGCATGTACAATGAGTTGGACCTCTGTTGTTCTTGGGTTTACTCCATATTTCGTGATGGCTTATCAGCACAATCAATTGGGTGAATCCTCTATTTCCCTGAGTGAAGTCCATATAGCATTTCTGTGCTGGCTTACAGTACCTCCAATAGAATTGTTCATTTGATGCTACTTGGTACACTTTAAAACCCTCATTTTCCTAACTAATATCCATCAAAGGAGGGCTCTAAATTTGAGGAGTGCCAGCCTAAAGTTTGAGAGTACCTGCAAGCTTGACTGCATCCGTCCTCACATTCTCCCTTACACTCCATGCTTATGTGCAGCTACATTGGGCACTCTGTACTGCTGCCATATTGTTTCACACTTCATGAATATCAAAACATATTCCTCATTGGGCCAATCTACAAACAACATACTTTCAAGCATTTACTTCTAAAATTACAGAGAACACTAAAGTAATTCAGTATGCTTCACAACCTTACGAGGGGTATGAAGCGCTGTATAAATAACACAGTCAGAGCACTTTAGGATTGCTGTGGGGTATGGAAAATGCTGTATAAATCCCAATACAGTAACACTTTGGTAAAGGAATAACCCTCCATTTTCCTTTTTTCCAGTGAAGGTTGATAATCCAGATTTGGAATGACATTCCACATTTGTTTCTTATTTTTTAGCAGCAAGTCCTTTGATGGAAGGGTGATTTTATTTTTTATGTGATTTTTTATTTTTATTTTACTGAAGTGATTCTGCTGTGTGCTTTTTACAAGCACTGGACACATGGGTTCCTTCCTTAAAGGTCTGGTGGATCCTGGGTTTTCTGGTATGCTAGTGTTGTTTAAAATACTGAAAAGCATTTCTGGTGAAGCTTTTACATGACATGTACACCGCTTTCACATGTTCATGATGGCTTCTTGGGCTAGACTGTTTGCCATCAGACAAGCAAGTCCGCTTTGAATTACAGGAATAAAAAGTCTCTTTCCTTCCTGTTTTAACTATTTTTATTATGCATGTAGGTTAAATTTAGACCTCTGTGTGTAGTCAGAATGCCAAGTAATATAGGTGACTGACTAATTGACAAAATAAAATACTGTGTAACTTAATCAGCACTTAAGCTGTGGTTCAAATGTACTTAAGGTTCACTCTGAAATGTGGACGTTTTTAGGCCCCCTGCTTGTTGTTACTGTGGGCTGTTGGTGTCTTTGAGATCAATTAGAAGAGGATGGGTCTGTGTACTCCTTACTGTAGAAAGTGATCAAACCATACTGAGAGCAGATGGATTATACACTGCAGATTGATAAAATGGAGAACTACAGTGAGAGCGATTGCTGGCATATGGCCACGCATTTGGAAACATGTAAAAAATATTTCCTTTATTTTAATTTTTGTTAACACTTTATTTACTGAACTTTTATGGGGTAAACCAAGTGCAACAGTAATCATGGAGGGAGAGAAGAGACAAAGAAAGTCATAACAACATCTGGGGCTGGGGCTTCCAGGAAAATACAAAGAAGAAAGAGAAAAAAAGTACTAGATAAGCTAACTGCACAGGTGTACATTATACTTTTTTAAATGAAACCAATGAATTCAAGGAAATGGGGAAGGGCGTAATAATGTTCCAATGTCTGTTGTGCAGAGTCGTACACTGTAAGGTTCATAATGTCCTTCTGGTGTTTCTGATTTCGCAAGTCAGTTCCTTCCTCTCCATTTGACGATAGCTGCTGTAGGCCTCTGAGCCTCCCAGTATCTGGGATTTTGGCTTGTAGCAAGTGAGAATGAGTCTCGAGCATGCTAAACAACAGTCAAATCACTCCTAACTTGCAAATCATCCTACATCAATGTCTCTTCTTTCTTCCTCCACTGTGGAGTCTGACATTCTGTGCATTTCAGCTATTACTACTACATCTGGGACATGCTAGGACATTCTCAATAATGCCAATTATATGTTTTTTAAATGGCTTCCAGATTTTCTTCCAAGTGTGGCAACCTATCCGAAATAATAGCTAATAACTTTTGCATCACCAAATTGTGCCACATTTTGGACTGCCAGTTTCCTATTTGGAGTGAGGCTTCCTGCTTCCAGAATTAGGCCAACTGTAATATTTCTTTCAAATTAAATTTGATAATAATTTAGCCAGAGAGTGTGTTTGGTTTATGTGTTATCTCCATGAGTGTGAAGGCTTGTGACAGTAACAATTCAAGAGGAGCCAGGCCTTTACTGTGCTATATGCATTTCTCACTTGAACCCATCCAGTGTAGAGTTTGCACTAGTTTGTATGTATCTTTCTAGAGCAATTAGCATTACCTTTCACTCACCATTCTACGAGTTCCCCCGCTTGAAACCTTTTAGCTTTTCTGGGCTGGCTTGCTCTGATTGATAAATTATGGGTCATCAAATCCCAGAATATAATTGAGGTTGAATTCAGTGGAGTCAAGGGGGATGGGAACGTCATCACCTTTTTGCTTTGTACCAGGCTATTTCAATGATTAAGGAGAATAATGATAGCCGGAAAAATACTACCATAATTCACTCTGTAACATGGAGTTTGGTACCATAAGTGTCTTAAGGAGATCTAGGACTATCTCTTTGAGGTTATCAGCTATGCTTCCGGTCTTCATTCACGATTCACCCATCTAGTCTAGGGCTGAGCAAATTTGGGCCGCATCTGAATTTCTAGATATTTCTGAAAGTCGTAGTCCCCTCTATGGGGTTTGTTTTTAATGATGTGATTTTACCACTCTATGTAGCCTAGTTCCCCAGACTAAAATTAATATACATTTCTATACATCTTAGTGGGAGAGTATGAGCCATGTAGAAGATCACAGGAGGAAGTTCATCTTTATGGAATTAATCCTGCTGAACCATGAAATGTCCCAGTGACCTTCAAAACGATATGCAGCAGGGAGCACCTGCCTAAAACATTGTGATGATTTGGGATAATGATGCTCATTTAGAAAAAATTGCTTTCAGCATACTTGATTATTAATCATTGAAGGTGGGGTGGGGATGGGTCTACTTCTTACAGGCAGCATAGGGCCAGATATAAGAAATGTGGCGCTGAACCCAGTGCAGCAAAACTTTTCTTGCTCCCCTTAGTGCCCCTCTAATGGCACTATGTGTGTGCTGTATTTAAGAAACAGCGCACTGTGGCAGTAGTTAGGGAACTAGTGTCAAAATGTTTGACGCTAGTTTGGAGCTTTGCAGGATTAGCATAAAAAATGTTGACCCAAATCTTGCAAAGCCCATTGAGGCTGATTATGAATAATGGTGTGCCTCCTTTTAATGCCTGTTCTTAGCTGGCTTTAAAAGTGCCACAAAAAAGAAGCAAAGAAATCTTTTAGATTTCTTTGTATAATTTTTTCGGCCCCCACAAAGGGGGAATGCTGTATATTATGCTTGGCGCATGCATGAAGCATCGCAAATGGTTACAAAGTGGTGCAATGTATGCATTGCCACAATCTTGTAAAGCTGGTGCAGCGTTTTTGGCCATCTAATACAATACTAGTATTTAAAAAAGTATGCTAACGTGTCATTAGATGGTGCAATAGGCTCTTAAATCTGCCCCATTGTCTATCTTTTGGAGGTTTAGAATTGTGTATCCCCATTGACAAGCTAATATAGGAGTAGTCTGTCAAGATTCCTACACCTAATGTAGTGTCTAGGACCAGGTCAAAGGTCGCTCTATTTAAAAGACAAATGTAGATTCTGGAGTGTGATCTGGAGCAGGACATATAGGCCCTCATTATAACCCTGGCGGTAAATCCCACATGCCGCCGTGCAGAAGACCACCAACACACCGCTGCGGCGGCAGAATTCCGCTACAGCTATTACGACCCACAGCTCGGAATCCGCCATAATTCAGACACCGACACAAGTCCGCCACACCAAAGGTTAGTGATAAACTGGCGATAACAAAACCAGCAACGTCACGCCAACAGGAATACACCCACACTATCACGACCCATGAATCCACGCGGAAGTCTTTCCACCGCGGTATTCCATTGGCAGTACACATCGCTGAGCTCAAAATACACACACACTTACAAAACACAACCACGATGGACAATTCGAAATTCACACACCTGATACACATACACACACCAAACTCACAAACCCAATCCAATATAAAGCACACACCCACATCACCCACAAACCATTACTACCAGAAATTGAAAGCAGGCCAGAGAGATACACTACCTTAAACAACACCAGCATCCACAGACACACAACATCATCACTCACACAACATCCACGCACCTCAAACAACACACACCAACACATCCCCTCACACATCACAACACACACCACCTCACACATCACCCACACCACATCATGGCACCTCAACAACACCCCAGGTTCTCTGAGGAGGAGCTCAGGGTCATGGTGGAGGAAATCATCTGGGTAGAGCTACAGCTATTCATATCACAGGCGCAGCACACCTCCATTGCTAGGAAGATGGAGCTATGGTGCAGAATCATCGACAGGGCCAACGTAGTGGGACAGCATCCAAGAACTAGGGATGACATCCGGAAGAGGTAGAACGAACTATGGGGGAAGGTGCATTCCGTGGTCTCCCGACACCAGATTGCTGTACAAAGGACTGGTGGTGGACCCCCACCTCCTCCTCCACAACTAACAACATGGGAGGAGCAAGTCTTGGCAATACTGCATCCTGAGGGCCTCGCAGGAGTAGGAGGAGGACTGGACTCTGGTAAGGCAAATCTTTACTACCTTATCCCCCCCACCTGCATGCCATCACATACTCCCACCCTTACCCTCACACCTATCACTCCAACAACCCACAGATACCCCACCAACACAACCCACACATCCCAAAACTAAGCTCTGCATGTAACTCCAATGCATGGACACCCATCACCCAAGCATGTCCACTGCAGAGACTCACTCGTGCCCCAAAATCACCAATCACACAATGACCAAGCCAATAATGCAAAGCACTGGAGTACAGGGTCCCTCACCCATTGCACACAATGGCACACACAGATGCAATAATCTTGCTTTTACACCCCTGCAGGACCCCTACCCAACGTCACCGGACAGGAGGTACCAGACATATCCAGTCCCCCCACAGAAGAGACCCACAGTGATGACAGCAGCTCTGCACAACTGGATCAAGATGACCAGCCCGGCCCATCAGGGACCTCGGGACAGTCAGTTCCCCTGACACTGTCACAAGCCACCACAGAGCCTCCCCCTCAGAAAACACCAGCACAGCACCCACACACCCAGCGGGCCCATCCCTCTGTCCCCAGGACACATCAATCAGCCGTGTGTCCACCACTACAGGGAACCCAGGCAAACCCACCAACCCAAGACAATCAGGGACCTCGGGGACAGTGGCAGTGTGCACACGGTTCAGGGGACAGAGGAACTGGAAAACAGGGGAACTGGGAGGACTGCTGTGCGACAGGGGGAGGACAGGCCCAGGGAACCCACTCTCCACGAGGCCCTCTCAACATCATGGGAGCGTACTATCATTCCCAGGAGACGATGGCAACGGTACTGGCCAAGTTTCAGGAGACCCAGCGGCTGCAGGAGGAACACTATCTGGGGATCAGGGAGGAACTGAAGTCCATTAACACCACCCTGGTCACTATTGCAGGGGTGCTGCAAGACCTTGTCAACACCAGGAGGGACACTGTGGCACAACAAGGGGCCCCTGACACTAGCCTGGATGATGAACAGCCCTCCACCTCTGCCGGCGCTAGTGGACAGGAGGCACCGCCACAGGAACACAACACCAGCACCCCACCCCCTGCAGATGGAGAGCCACCCCGCAAACGGTCCCTGAGATCGAGAAACAAGACAGAGAACATTGCCAAGACCCCGCCAGGAAATGAGATCCCCCTGAATGTCACTCTTCTGTCCCACTTTGTCACCCTGTCCATCCATCAACTGCCCTTCCTCCACTTCCTATGCCCCTTTGGACAATGCACCTGTGAAACAAATAGACTGGACTCTTCCATGGACATTCCTCCACCATCACCCCTGCCCATTTTACAACCCCCTCCACTTTTTTGCACAGAATTAAACACACTTTAATCACAAAACAATCTGGAGTCAGTCTGTGCTTTCACAAATGTGTAATTGCAATAACTATGTAATATATAGAAATGTCAATTTAATTGTTCACATACCAATGAAGCACAGCTGTAGGGCTGGAGGAAATATAGCAGAGGGCACAAAGTGGAACCCACATCTGTTGAATGTAAAGGCAAAGTGACAAGTCAGGGTCCATACACTGAGTGAAAATGACAGACTTCTGCTAGCTCCAACAATAGTATGGGATGTGTGAGGCAGTGACATCTTCTTAACTGTGTCTCACTGGAAGTATTCCTGGATAATGTCGTTTCTGTTGTCGATATCCACTTATTCTGCCTCCTCTTCTTCACTGTCCACAGGCTCCACAGCTGCCACAAGACCACCAGCTGGACCATCCTCCTGCAGAAAACACACCTGCCATCGCAACGCCAGGTTGTGCAGCATACAGCAGGCCACGATGATCTGGCACACCTTCTTTGGTGAGTAGTAGAGAGAACCACCTGTCATATGGAGGCACCGGAACCTGGCCTTCAGGAGGCCGAAGGTCCATTCAATCACCCTCCTAGTTCACCCCTGTGCCTCATTGTAGCGTTCCTCTGCCCTTGTCCTGGGATTTCTCACTGGGGTCAGTAGCCATGACAGGTTGGGGTAACCAGAGTCACCTGCAAATGTCGAGTGACAACTGTTAGACACACACTAACCCGTAGGGATAACCCCAAACCCAGACAACTATTCACACTGTATAGGTTCCTTGTCCTTACCTATTATCCACACACGGTGCCTCTGGAATTGCCCCATCACATAAGGGATGCTGCTATTCCTAAGAATGTAAGCGTCATGCACTGAGCCAGGAAATTTGGCATTCACATGGGAGATGTACTGGTCGGCCAAACACACCATCTGCACATTCATCGAATGGTAGCTCTTCCGGTTTCTGTACACCTGTTCACTCCTGGTTGGGGGTACCAGGGCCACATGTGTCCCATCAATGGCACCTATGGTGTTGGGGATATGTCCCAGAGCATAGAAGTCTCCTTTCACTGTGGGCAAATCCTCCACCTGAGGGAACACGATGTAGCTGCACATGTGTTTCAGCAGGGCAGACAACACTCTGGACAACATGTTAGAGAACATTGGCTGGGACATCCCTGATGCAATGGCCACTGTTGTTTGAAAGGAACCACTGTGCAGGAAATGGAGTACTGACAGGACCTGCACCAGAGGGGGTATCCCTGTGGGATGGCGGATAGCTGACATCAGGTCTGGCTCCAACTGGCCACACAGTTTATGGATTGTTGCACGATCAAGTCTGTAGGTGACTATTATGTGTCTCTCTTCCATTGTCGACAGGTCTACCAGCGGTCTGTACACCGGAGGATGCCGCCATCTCATCACCTTCCCCAGGGGACGTGCCCTGTGGATGAGAACAGCAAGCAGAGAGTCAGCCAACACTGAGGTATCACAAAATGTCATTTGCACACATTTATTAATCCGCAATGTGCCTGTTACTGTGTGCATGCAAGACCTACATTGGTGTGACACAGTTAAAATTAATGGCATGCAGCCCCCTGAAATGGCGGCTGCCTGACCTGTAAGGTGATATAGGATATGAGGTAACTGCGCTGGCATTGTACACTGTCGCGGTAGCCGGTTGAAGACCGCGGCGCAATCCTGCATTGGTTAACATTGGACCCTATGGGTCCCAGAAGCCAATGACGATGTACGCCGGCGGTGATGGTACGCACCCCTGCGGACATGACCGCCATTTTCTCTCTGTTCACTCACTTGATACCTGACCTTCAACAGGAGAGGACCTACACTGCAAGTGCTTCTGTGACCTCAGTCTGGAAGCGACGATGGCTCATGAGTCTGGGGAAAGGGCCCCTGCCTTCACTTCGGAGTAGTTGTAGAAACTAGTGGATGGGGTCCTCCCCAGTACACACAACTGTACGGTCCTCTAGACAAACAGGTGAGTACTCTGGGAGAATGCTGCATGGGCAATGCCTGTTTGGAGTGGTGTGGATGGAAGAAAAATGGGGGGGGGACTGAGGCCTGCATGTGCGGACGGTGAGTGTATGTGCATCAGGGCAAGGGTGGGATCGTAGGCCAAAGAGGATGATGATCCAGACGGATAAAGCTTTTCCTTTTCCCCTGTACTATTCCTCTAGGTCAGCGCCCACCAGAAGAAGGATATTTGGCGTGCCATCGCCAAGAACGTCCACCACAGACGGAGCACCCACTGCCAGAAAAGATGGGAGGACATTCGCCGCTGGAGCAAGAAGATGGAGGAGGCCCAGCTGGGGATGGCCTCCCAACGTGGGAGGGGTGCCCGTCGCACCATGACCCCACTGATGTTCCGGATCCTGGAGGTGGCCTATCCGGAGTTGGATGGGTGCTTGAGGGCATCACAGCAGCCACAAGGGGGTGAATACACTATCATTCTGCTGACTTTGCGCGCATTACAAGGTGTCTGGGCGGGGGAGGTGGGCAGTGGGTTCCCCTAGGCCAGGGCGAGCTTTGTAGGCAAGGTCCCTTGTGAAGCAGGCTCTGTGGCACCCCAATTCCACTAGTGGTTAGTGCCATCTACACATAGTCAGGCTCCTGTGACTTACAGGTGTGCAGCAATCGGGCTTAGGTCTTGTACCGCATGGGCATGTGATAAATCTAGGAACTATAAGTGCATGGCGTAGTGCAGAGGGCTGCTGTGTCTGTTGTGTCCGCCAACGGTAGTGGTGTTGCATACACTGAACATGTCTTTCTTCTGTCTCCCCCCACCCTTTTTGTGGTCTCCCTGTTCTTGTGTGCAATAGCATCATCAGACGGAGGAGCAGTGGCATCGGAGCAGGAGGGAGCTGCATCCCACTTGGCCCTGGAGGGTGAAACAATAGAGTCTGAAGGTACCAGTGGGACGCTCCACGGCGGGGACAGGAGAAGACAGCAGTGACAGCGACTCCTCCTCTGATGGGAGCTCCGTTGCGGTGGTGGGCCCCTCTGTGCCCCCCACATCAACAGGTACAGCCGCCACCCCCCCTACCAGCACCGCCCTCCCAGCAGCCCCTCAGCGTGTGTTCCGAGCCCGTTCACCCAGGAGGGTGGGCATCTCCTTTGCCTCAGAGACCTCAGGCCCTACCCCAGTCAGCCCTGCTGCCCTCAGTGAAGAGGCTATTGACCTGCTGAGATCTCTCACTGTTGGGCAGTCTACCATTCTGAATGCCATCCAGGGTGTTGAGAGGCATTTGCAATGAACAAATGCATACCTGGAGGGCATTCATTCTGGCCAGGCAGCCCAGCAGAGAGCATTTCAGGCTCTGGCCTCAGCACTGATGGCAGCCATTGTCCCTGTGTCCAGCCTCCCCCCTCCAACTTTCTCCACCCAGACCCAATCCCCTGTACCTCAGCCTATCCCAAGCACACCATCAGACCAGCATGCACCCACCTCAACACACAAGGGTGGTTCAGGCAAACATAAGCACCACACACCCCACAGGCACTCACACAAGCATCATACCCATGCACACATACCAACATCCACTGCCTCCACTGTGTCCTCCTCCTCCACGTCTCCCTCCTCCCTCCCTGTCTCGTCTCCACTCACACCTGCATGCACTACATCCTCAGCCACTACCTCCATCACCAGCACACCCATCACCACATACCGCTCACGTTCACTCACCACCCCCATTACCATTCACCCATCCCCAGTGTCCTCTCCCAGTGTGTGTCTGTGAGCCCTCCTCCCAAAGTACACAAACGCAGGCATACACCCACCCAACAGCCATCCACCTCACAACAGCCTCCAGCCCATGCACCTTTACCCAAATTCAGCAGACGTACACCTCCTACAACCACTACCTCTACCTCCACTCCCAAACCCCCTCCATCTACCCGTCCCAGTGTGTCCAAAAATCTTTTCCTACCTAATATTGACCTCTTCCCTACACCTCTCCCCCCCCGGCCTTCCCCTAGGGCCAGGATTTCCAGGTCCCAGCCCAGCACCTCAGCCCCCACATCCCCAGGCACAGTGGTGCTAGAATCTGCAGGGTCATGGAGTGCGCCAACCATTAGGGCTGCCAGTGTGCCACAGAGCGAGGGCAAGGACATTCCGCCACCTGGCAAGGTGAAAAAGGTGCCCACCTCCCAGAAGGAGAAGCCGAAAACACCTGCCACCAAGGGGTCAGGGAAAACGAAAGGGGATGGTGGCAAGACAGCTGCACCACCATCAAAGGTGGGGAAGGGCCAGAAACTGAAGGGCAGGTCAGGAGAGGGCATGGTGACACCGACTGAGGGACCAGTGTCACACCTTCTGTCCACGTTGAGGCCAACCAGTATGGCAGAGAAGACCGCCACCTGCGCCGCCAACTGCACCGCCACAGAGCCCACTGCCAGCACCGCTGCCACAGAGCCCACGGCCAGCACCGCCGCCACAGAGCCCGCAGCCAGCACTGCCGCCACAGAGCCCGCCGCAAGCACCACTGCCACAGAGCCCGCAGCCAGCACTGCCGCCACAGAGCCCGCCGCAAGCACCGCTGCCACAGAGCCCGCCGCAAGCACCGCCATGACTGACACTACCGCAAGCACCGCCAGCGGCCCCGCGACATCCTGAGCCAGTGGCACCACCGCAGACTTGGCTGCCATCCCCAGTGGTCAGTCGTCCGAGGCTGGTGGTGAGTTGCAGGACCCTGGGCAGCTTCCATGAAGCATCACTGTCATCACAGTTGGCACCTGCATATGGAATGCGAAGCCGCAGCAGTGTGGGGTATGTCTCTGCCTCCATGGCGTATCAACCTACCTCTACCTCGGCAATCTCGTGGCACACACACCCAGGCAAGTGAATTGTTGCAGCCACAATGCACGTGGGGCACTCTGGGAACAAAGCTCCCTCCAGAACCAGTGGAGTATCACATCCACTACCTCAGTCCTTGGTAGGATGAAGCACTCTGGGCACAAGGCCCCCTCCAGGACCAGTGGAGTATCACATCCACTACCTCAGTCCTTGGCAGGATGAAGCACTCTGGGCACAAAGCCCCCTCCAGAACCAGTGGAGAAAGGCATCCACTACCTCAGTCCTTGGCAGGATGAAGCACTCTGGGCATAAAGCCCCCTCCAGAACCACTAGAGACTGTTTCCACTTGAGAGACTGTGACTGCACTCCCCAGGATGCAGCAGTGGGCAAACCACCCACTGGAGAGACTTGAGAGACTGTGGCTTTGCACTCCCCAGGATGCAGCAGTGGGCAAACCACCCACTGAAGGGACTTGAGAGACTGTGGCTTTGCACTCCCCAGGTTGCAGCAGTGGGCAAACCACCCATTGGAGAGACTTGAGAGACTGTGGCTTTGCACTCCCCAGGATGAAGCAGTGGGCAAACCACCCACTGGAGAGACTTGAGAGACTGTGGCTTTGCACTCCCCAGGATAAAGCAGTAGGCAACCCACCCACTGGAGAGACTTGAGAGACTGTGGCTTTGGGGTCAGTGGTCCACGGACAATGATTGGTGCACTATCCGGACTTGTGTAGTTGGTGTACATAATTGTATATACTGGATTTTGAGTTTTGAGTTTTGACTGATGGATTTTTTTTATTACAATCCTTACAATAATTTCCTTTTGTCCTTGCATTATTTAAGGGGGGTGGCAGGGTGTATGTGTAATGTTGCAGCATGTATTTGTGTGTATGGTGTTGTGGGTGGGGGTGTTGCGTGTTGCGTGTGTTTGTCACTCTCTTTTCCCTCCCCCCTCCCATGTGTTGTAGGTGCAGTACTCACCGTGGTCATCGCTGCCGTCGTTGGAGCTCCTGATAGAGGAACAGGAAGACCATCGCCGGCAGCATCTGCAGTTCGGACTCCATGGCGTCATGGTTCCTCGTGGGGTGTGGAGAGGTGAGTATTTTCTCTTCTGTGTACTGTTTACCCCGTGTTTTTATTCTCGTTGGTTCCACCCCGGAAAAGGTGGCGGATAGCTGTGTCGTGATAGGGTGGGCGGTACATTGTGTTCCGCCTGTCTGTTGGCAGTGCCTGTCGCGCTGTTTGTTTGTACCGCTGTGGCGGTCGGAGTGTTAAAGTGGCTGTCTATGTTGGCGGTTTCCACCACAGTCGTAATACCATTTTTATTTCTGCCACCCTGTTTGTGGTATTACCGCCGATTTAACACCGAACGCCAGGGATGTATTGAAGGCCATAGTCCCTTTCCTCGGGGTGTTGTAGCTATCAAACATTGTGTAGGCCCAGGTCCTCAATTCTACCTTCTAGTGATTTGGGACTTTGGAATAATCCCTATCTGTGGATTGACCTGTTTTAAGTAGAATTTAATATTGTATTGAAGCTGCCCCAATGACTAGTAGGTCTTCTGCTACAGTGGTGATTGTGGAGAACTGGGAGGTAAACAAATGTTTTTTATCCTCAATAGGGCCAGAGATACAGAAGACTGTTATGTTGTGATTGTTTATGCCTCCTGTGTTTTCTTCCATCCTATTTGCCCTGTCTATAGTTGCATATATATATATCTTTGTATGAAGATTGACACCACTTTCGCCTTTGAGGTTGCATTGTGTAAAACTGGCTAGGGAACTAATCAATGTAGGCAAGGTTCTCTGAGCAATTCTCACAGGTTGGGTGTTTCAACACACTTCATCTTTTTGCCAGGATGCTTAGGCCCTGGACATTTATTGACACTATTAATAAGTCTATTATCATGGGAACTGTAAGTTGGATCAAGATTTGGGGTGCTTTTTTGAAGAGTAAGTATGTGGTAAGAACCCATAATTTGCTAAAGATATTACCCATGCCACTTAACTTGCTGCTCGCCAGGAGCTCCCTATCTACCTGGGAACACTACTGCCAACTGGCTTCTTATAATGCATAAAAACATCTTTAATTGTGATCACAGGGAACATATAAAAATCCAAAATGTAGGGTTAACTTGTTCTTGTTACTGTACTTTTTGTGGTCAGGCTACTTTGGTGCACTAGAGGAGGCCTGGCCAGGCCACACTGGGACAGATGGACCACCACATAGGTTGTGTTGGAAAGTCGACATGAAAAGATTTCAATTATCTATGTTTCTTTGGATGCTCCACAGCTAGAGATCTCTCGGAATGTCAGGAGAGATGTTTATTGTTGGTTTAACCTGGCTCCTTCTAGGATCCTCTTCATTATCGTACAGCTCTTGCAATATGCTTATGAAATGTCTCTCCAATGATGTTACCCTTTCTCCCTATTCATCTTGTTTATGTGCTTTGGCAATGAAGATTTCAACCTGCTCAAGTCTTTCCTCAGCTTCGTGGAGGCTGTGATCTAAATCTGATGTTGCTTTCTCAACGTCCTGTCATAGGAATATAATTACGAATATAATTCTGCTTTAAATTATCTTATTAACAACTGGTGATCCTCGTTGATGGAGATTGGGCTTATACTGAGTCTAAATACTGGGTCTAAAACATTTTCAGAATTGTGTGATTAATGAGTGCTTTGGAGGCTCATGCCTGGTGTTTCTTTGTGTGGTCAGTTCCTCCTTGATGGACTGGGTTTTGGGCTGTTTATTCCTTGAGGACACTAGGGGGGTCATTCCAACCCTGGCGGTCGGTGTTAAACCTGCGGCCAAACCGCAAAAAGGCTGGCGGGGTAAAAAATGGAATTCCGACCCTGGAGGAAACCTCCAACAGAGACCGCCACATTACCACACCGCCCACCACGGCGGCACAAACAAACAGCGCGGCGGTCACCACCAACAGACAGGCGGGAGACAATGTACCGCCCACTGTATCACAAGCTACCAATCCGCCACATTTTCCGGGGCGGTAGCCTCGCCGATAAAAACACGGCGGAAACAGCCATTTTGAAGGGAAAACGCCCACCTCCATACACCCCACGAGGAATCAGGAAAGCATGGAAGCCGAACTCCACATACTCCCAGCGATAGTGTTCCTACTCCTCTACCAGGAGCACGAACGCCGGCGCAGAAGACAACGGTGAGTACAGCACCTACGACACAGGGGAGGGGGGAAAAGAACATATTACGGGTACACACATACGCGACACACCCATCCTCACCCTCACCCACTACAACACACACATCAATGCATAGCAACACATCAGAGTGACATCCCCCAAACCCCCCGGAATAATGCAAATACAAAAGGAAATGATTCTAAACATTGGAATATATTGTAAAACTGGCTTAAAAATATATCTACACATCAAAAAATCTTATATAAATAAATGTACAAGTCCGAGCATTGTAGCATGCATTGTCCGTGGACCACTGGTCCCAAATCACATGGGCAAAGCCCACACAAGATACCTGACTCCAACGGAGAGAACACTGCAGGGGCATCAGATAGCAAAACTACAGGCACCTCAGGGGGAAGGGAAGGGGGGGGCACCTCAGCCAAATGAGTGAACAATGCCAGATCCACGAGGGGCCTCCATGGCCACTGTTCAATCCTGGGGAGTGCAAAGCCACAGTCTCACAAGTCTCTGCAGTGGGTGGTTTGCCCACTGGACCATCCTGGGGAGTGCAAAGCCACAGTCTCACAAGTCTCTGCAGTGGGTGGTTTGCCCACTGGACCATCCTGGGGAGTGCAAAGCCACAGTCTCACAAGTGGATAACAGTCTCCACTGGTTCTGGAGGGGGCTTTGTGCACAGAGTGCTTCGTGCAGCCCTGCCCAACACAGATGCGGGCCAGCCGCTGCCGCTCATGGGGCACCGGTGCTTGAGACGGCGGTGCCCAGTTCAGCGGTGCTTGATACGGCGGTGCCTAGTTCAGCGGTGCTTGAGATGAAGGGCCCAGTGCAGCGGTGCTTGAGATGAAGGGCCCAGTTCAGCGGTGCTTGAGACGGCGGTGCCCTGTTCAGCGGTGCTTGAGACGGCGGTGCCCAGTTCAGCGGTGCTTGAGACGGCGGTGCCCAGTTCAGCGGTGCTTGAGATGAAGGGCCCAGTTCAGCGGTGCTTGAGACAGCGGTGCCCAGTTCAGTGGTGCTTGAGACGGCGGTGCCCAGTTCAGCAGTGCTTGAGACGGCGGTGCCCAGTTCAGCAGTGCTTGAGATGAAGGGCCCAGTTCAGCGGTGCTTGAGACGGCGGTGCCCAGTTCAGCGGTGCTTGAGACAGCGGTGCCCAGTTCAGCGGTGCTTGAGACGGCGGTGCCCAGTTCAGCGGTGCTTGAGACGGCGGTGCCCAGTTCAGCGGTGCTTGAGACGGCGGTGCCCAGTTCAGCGGTGCTTGAGACGGCGGTGCCCAGTTCAGCGGTGCTTGAGGCGGCGGTGCCCAGTTCAGCTGTGCTTGAGATGAAGGGCCCAGTTCAGCGGTGCTTGAGACGGCGGTGCCCAGTTCAGCGGTGCTTGAGGCGGCGGTGCCCAGTTCAGCGGTGCTTGAGATGAAGGGCCCAGTTCAGTGGTGCTTGAGACGGCGGTGCCCAGTTCAGCGGTACTTGAGATGAAGGGCCCAGTTCAGCGGTGCTTGAGACGGCGGTGCCCAGTTCAGCGGTGCTTGAGACGGCGGTGCCCAGTTCAGCGGTGCTTGAGACGGCGGTGCCCAGTTCAGCGGTGCTTGAGATGAAGGGCCCAGTTCAGCGGTGCTTGAGACGGCGGTGCCCAGTTCAGCGGTGCTTGAGATGAAGGGCCCAGTTCAGCGGTGCTTGAGACGGCAGTGCCCAGTTCAGCGGTGCTTGAGACGGCGGTGCCCAGTTCAGCGGTGCTTGAGACGGCGGTGCCCAGTTCAGCGGTGCATGAGATGAAGGGCCCAGTTCAGCGGTGCTTGAGACGGCGGTGCCCAGTTCAGCGGTGCGTGAGACGGCGGTGCCCAGTTCAGCAGTGCTTGAGATGAAGGGCCCAGTTCAGCGGTGCTTGAGACGGCGGTGCCCAGTTCAGCGGTGCTTGAGATGAAGGGCCCAGTTCAGCGGTGCTTGAGACGGCGGTGCCCAGTTCAGCGGTGCTTGAGATGAAGGGCCCTGTTCAGTGGTGCTTGAGACGGCGGTGCCCAGTTCAGCGGTGCTTGAGACGGCGGTGCCCAGTTCAGCGGTGCTTGAGACGGCGGTGCCCAGTTCAGCGGTGCTTGAGATAAAGTTCCCAGTTCAGCGGTGCTTGAGACGGCGGTGCCCAGTTCAGCGGTGCTTGAGACGGCGGTGCCCAGTTCAGCGGTGCTTGAGATGGCGGTGCCCAGTTCAGCGGTGCTTGAGATGAAGGGCCCAGTTCAGCGGTGCTTGAGATGAAGGGCCCAGTTCAGCGGTGCTTGAGACGGCGGTGCCCAGTTCAGCGGTGCTTGAGATGAAGGGCCCAGTTCAGCAGTGCTTGAGACGGCGGTGCCCAGTTCAGCGGTGCTTGAGACGGCGGTACCCAGTTCAGCGGTGCTTGAGATGAAGGGCCCAGTTCAGTGGTGCTTGAGACGGCGGTGCCCAGTTCAGCGGTGTTTGAGACGGCGGTGCCCAGTTCAGCGGTGCTTGAGATGAAGGGCCCAGTTCAGCAGTGCTTGATACGGCGGTGCCCAGTTCAGCGGTGCTTGAGATGAAGGGCCCAGTGCAGCGGTGCTTGAGATGAAGGGCCCAGTGCAGCGGTGCTTGAGATGAAGGGCCCAGTTCAGCGGTGCTTGCGACGGCGGTGCCCAGTTCAGCGGTGCTTGAGACGGCGGTGCCCGGTTTAGCGGTGCTTGAGATGAAGGGCCCAGTTCAGCGGTGCTTGAGACGGCGGTGCCCTGTTCAGCGGTGCTTGAGACGGCGGTGCCCAGTTCAGCGGTGCTTGAGACGGCGGTGCCCAGTGCAGCGGATCTGGCCATGGCGTGGAGGTCATTTGCCACCTGTCCTGTGGCTGGCGGAACCTTCCTGCCCATCTGTCCTGTGGCTGGCGGGGCCCTCCTGGGCTACAGTGCCGGGCCTGTTGGTGGCCTCCTGCCCACCTGGGATGGGGCTGGCGGGGCCCTCCTGCCCACCTGGGATGGGGCTGGCGGGCCCTCCTGGCCAGCTGGGCTGATGGCGGTGTTGTCGGGCGTGCTGCCCTTCCCAGCCTTCCCTGATCGCCTGTGTCCCTTCCACACCTTGGGCGGTGTGCCAGCTGTCTCCACACTTCCTGCCGGAGCCATGGTAGGGGTTTTAGTCCCTGCTGTTTTCACCCTCTCGCGCCAGCCACTGCCTATCTTTGGATGTTTCTCCGGGGGTGGGATGCCCGTGCCTTGGCTCCGTACTGAACTTGCTGCCCTGGAGGGTGGGGGACTCCACAGTCGATGGCAGACTCTCATGACAGGGCCCGGTTTTGTCGTGGCTGAGGTGCTGACTATAGTCCTATGACATGGACGGGGTGGGGGAGTTGGTGGAAAGAGGTTGAGTTTGGACAGGAAAAGCTTCTTAAGAGCAGTGGGGCGGGTAGGTGTAGTGGGTATGGGAGTGGAGGAAGAGGTTGTGGTTGTAGGAGTATGAAGTCTGGTGTCTTTGGGTGCAGGTGCTTGGGCTGGAGGCTGTCGTGAGGTGGATGGCTGTTGGGCGGGTGGCTGCCTGCGTTTGTGTATCTTGGAAGAGGGGGTCAGAGACACACTGGGAGAGGACACAGGGGACGTGTAAATGGTAGTGGGGGTGGTGACTGCACGTGTGCGGGGGGTTCTGGTGTGTGTGCTGGTGATGGACGTAGTGGCTGAAGATGTTGTGCATGCAGGTGTGAGTGGAGACGTGACAGGGAGGGAGGAGGGAGACGACGAGGAGGGGGACACAGTGGAGGCAGTGGGTGTTGGTATGTCTGTATGTGAATGTTGCTTGTGTGAATGCCTGTGTGATGTGTGGTGCTTATGTCTGCCTGAGCTTCCCTTGGGTGTTGAGGTGTGTGCAGGCTGGTCTGATGGTGTGTCAGGGATAGGCAGAGGTACAGGTGATAGGGTCTGGGTGGAGGAAGTTGGAGGGGGAGGCTAGAGACAGGGACAATGGCTGCCATCAGTGCTGAGGCCAGAGTGTTGAACGATTGCTGTAGGGCAGCCTGACCAGAATGAATGCCCTCCAGGTATGCATTACTCTGGTGCACCTCTCTTTCTACACCCTGGATGGTATTCAAAATGGTAGACTGCCCAACAGAGAGCGTCCTCAGGAGGTCAATGACCTCCTCACTGAGGGCAGCAGGGGTGACTGGGGCAGGGCCTGAGGTGCCTGGGGCGAAGGAGATGCCCACCTTCCTGGGTGAGCGGGCACGGGGCAAACGCTGAGGGGCTGCTGGGAGGGCGGTGCTGGTGCGGTGGGTGGCGGCTGTACCTGTTGTTGCGGGGGGCACAGATGTTGTCGCCACCACAAGGGAGCTCCCTTCAGAGGACGAGTCTGTGTCACTGATGTCTGCCCGAGTCCCCGCTGTGGAGCTCCCCTCGCCCTCCGTCCCACTGGTGAATTCGGAGTCCGTTGCATGGCCCTCCATGGCCATGTGGGATGCAGCTCCCTCGTGCTCCGATGCCACTTCTCCTCCGCCTGATGATGCTAATGCACACATGAACAGGAAGACCACAAAAAAGGGGGGGGGGTGAGAAAATAAAGACATGTTGAGTGCATGCATTGGCGACACCGTTGGCGGACAGGACAGACACAGAAGCCCCCTGCACTACGCCGCGCACATGGGGTCGACTACTCAATCCGTGGAACATGGCCTGAAAGCCTATGGACGGCATCTGCACACATAGATGACACAGGGCCTTGATTAGCTGTACTTGGCACCCTACAGAGGTGGGGGTCGAGGGGCACAGGGCCATGCCTTATGGAGGGGCCTAGCCTACAGAAATCACCCTGGCCTAGGGATACCCACAGCCCTCCTCCCCCTCCCAGACACCTCCACTGCACGCAAAGTCAACGGAATGAGAGTGTACTCACCCCCTTGTGTCTGCTGTGATGTCCTCACGCGCCCATCCAAATCGGGGTAGGCCACCGCCAGGATCCAGGACATCAGGGGGGTCAAAGTCCGACTGGCACCCCTCCCACGTTGGGAGGCCATCCCCAGCTGAGCCTCTGCCGTCTTCCTGCTTCAGCGTCGGATGTCCTCCCATCTCTTCCGCCAGTGGGTGCCCCGTCTGTGGTGGACCCACAGGGTCCGGACGTCCTTGGCGATGGCACGCCAAATATCGATCTTCTGGTGGGCGCTGACCTATGTGAAATGTACAGGGGGGGAAATATTCATCACCATCTGCATGCTCAATGTGAGTGGCCCCCCATCCCTACCCTTGCCATGTGGCACATGCTCTCATCCGTCGTTTGATGCATGCCTCAATCGCTCCCCTCCCCACCATCATTCATCCACCCCACTCAACACAGGCATTGCCCACAAAGCATGGTCCCAGTGTACTTGCCTGTTGGTCTGGAGGACCGTAGAGTAGCGCATACTGGGGGAGGACCCCATCCACAAGTTTCTCCAATTCCTGAGCAGTGAAGGCAGGGGCCCTTTCCCCAGTCGCATGAGCCATTGTCTCTTCCAGACCGAGGTCACAGCAGCACTTGCAGTGTAGGTCCTCTCCTGTCGAAGATCAGGTATCGAGTGATTAAGCTGATAGAAAATGGCGGTCACGCCCGCGGCGGTGCATACCGCGGCGGTGCGTACTGCGACCGCCGGCGCACATCTTCATTGGCTCCTGAGACCCATAGGGTTCAATGTTAACCAATGGTGCTTAGCGCCGCGGTCTTCGACCGCCTACCGCCACGGTGTGCCACGCCAGCGCATTTACCTCACATCCCATTGTCGCACTTCACAGGTCAGGCAGCCGCCATTTCAGGGGCCCACATGGCTTTCTTTCTACTGCGTCACACTTTCCTAGGCCTGGCATCAACACTCATACAAGCCATTCAATGCATTGGGAATCGTGTTATGTGCAAGCTGTGGTTACGTACCTGTGGGGTGATTGACTCTGTGCTCGCTGTGGTCCTTCATAGGCACCGTCCGCTGGGACATGCGAGGAGATGGAGGAATCTTCCTGTGTACAGACCCCTGGTGGACCTGTCGACAATGGAGGAAAGACATGTCATACTGACATACAGGCTTGACCGAGCCACTATCCATGAACTGTGTGCCCAGCTGGAGCCAGACCTGATGTCACCAATCCGCCAAACCACAGGGATCCCCCCTCTAGTGCAGGTGCTGTCAGTGCTCCATTTCTTTGCAAGTGGGTCATTTCAAACAACAGTGGCCATATCATCAGGGATGTCTCAGCCTATGTTTTCCAAAGTGTTGTCCAGAGTGTTGTCTGCCCTGCTGAAACACATGCACAGCTACATCATTTTCCCTGAGGTGGGGGATTTGCCTACAGTGAAAGGTGACTTCTATGCCCTTGGACATATCCCCAACATCATAGGTGCCATTGATGGGACACATGTGGCTTTGGTACCCCTCAGCAGGAGTGAACAGGTGTACAGAAACAGGAAGAGTTATCATTCGATGAATGTACAGATGGTGTGTTTGGCAGACCAGTACATCTCCCATGTGAATGCCAAGTTCCCTGGCTCAGTGCATGACGCGTACATCATGCGGAATAGCAGCATCCTTTACGTGATGGGTCAACTCCAGAGGCACCGTGTGTGGCTAATTGGTGACTCTGGTTACCCCAACCTGTCATGGCTACTGACCCCAGTGAGGAATCCCAGGAGGAGGGCAGAGGAACGCTACAATGAGGCCCATGGGCGAACTAGGAAGGTGATCGAGCGGACCTTCGGCCTCCTGAAGGCCAGGTTCCGGTGCCTCCATATGACAGGTGGTTCTCTCTACTACTCACCAAAGAAGGTGTGCCAGATCATCGTGGCCTGCGGTATGCTTCACAACCTGGCTTTGCAACGCCAGGTGCCTTTTCTGCAGGAGGATGGTCCAGATGGTGGTATTGTAGCAGCTGTGGAGCCTGTGGAGAGTGAAGACGAGGAAGCCGAAGAGGATGACATAGACAACAGGAACACAGTAATACAGCAGTATTTTCAGTGACACACAGGTAAGAATCCACACCGGCATATTACATATACTTAACCACTACTACGTCTCTACTGTTTGTCCTTTTCCCCCAGTGCATGGTAACTGAGTTGTGACTTTCCCTTCCGATTTCAGAGATGTGGGCCCCACTGCGTGACATCTGCTTTGTTTCCCCATGGACTACAGCTGTGTGACAGTGGTATGTTGGCATCACAATGTAAATATGCATTTTGGCACAGTAATCTCTAATACATTTGTACTAAATCACAGCCAGACTCCAGAATGTTTTGTGCAATAACTGTGTTTATTTCTGTGCTCTATATTGGTGGGTGGTTGCAAATCGGTGAGGGGTGATGGTGAAGGATTGTCCATGGCAGAGTCCAGACTAGTATTATCACAGGTGCATTGTCGAAATGGCTGTGGGAAGTGGAGCAGGGGCAGTTTAAGGATGGACAGGGTGACAATGGGGGTCAGTGGGATGACAATCAGAGAGGTATCCTTTGCTGGCGGGGGTCTTGGCATCTTACTCTGTCTTCTTCCTGGATCTCAGGGCCCGCTTGCGGGGTGGTTCTCCTTCTGCAGGGGGTGGGGTGCTGGTGGCCTGTTGGTCCTGTGGTGGGGCCTCCTGTCCACTAGCGCCGGCAGAGGTGGTAGGCAGTTCTTGGTCCATGCTAGTGTCAGGGGCCCTTTGTGGTGCCACAGTGTCCCGCAATGTGGTGACTACCTGATTCAGAGCCCCTACAATGGTGCCCAGGGTGGAACTGATGGTTCGTAGTTCCTCCCTGAACCCCAAATACTGTTCCTCCTGCAGGAGCTGGATCTCCTGAAACCTGGCCAGGACCGTAGCCATCGTCTCCTGGGAATGATGGTAGGCTCCCATGATGGAGGAGAGGGCCTCGTGGAGAGTGGGTTCCCTGGGCCTGTCCCCCCCCTGTCGCACAGCAGCCCTCCCAGTTCCCCTGTTTCCCTGGGCCTCTGTCCCCTGGACCGTGTGCCCACTACCACTGCCCCCATGTCCCTGTTGTTGTTGGGGTGGTGGGTTAACCTGGGTGCCCTGTAGTGGTGGACACACCGCTGATTGACGTGTCCTGGGGACAGAGGTATGGGCCCACTGGGTGGGTGCTGTGCTGGTGTTCCCAGAGGGGGGAAGGTCTGCTGTGGCCTGTGGCTGTCTGAGGGGAACCGACTGTCCCGAGGTCCCCGATGGGCCGGGCTGGTCATCTAGATCCAGGTCGACAGAGGTGCTGTCATCACTGTGGGCCTCTTCTGGGGGTGGAGTGGACATTTGTGGACCCTCCTGTGCGGTGACGTGGCGTTCGGGTCCTGCAGGGGCATAAATGGATGGTTATTGCATCTGTGTGTGCCATAGCATGCAATGGGTGGGTGCCTGTGTACCCCAGTGCTGGCATTCCTGTGTGGGGGCTTTTGTGACGTGGTTTGGGGGGGGATGGGGATGTGCAGTGGGCATGCTTTGGTGATGGGTGTCCATGCTTTGTGGTCGCATGCAGGGCTTGGGGTTGGGATGGGTGGGTTGTGATGGTGAGACATTTGCAAGGAGTAGGTGTGATGGGGGTGAGGGTGAGGGTGAGGGTGGGGGTATCAGTTGGCATGCTGGTGGGGTGGGGGGGATCAAGTTGTGAAGATGAGACTTACCAGAGTCCATTCCTCCAGATACTCCTGCGAGGCCCTCAGGATGCAGGATCGCCAAGACCTGCTCCTCCCATGTTGTAAATTCTGGGGGAGGAGGTGGGGGTCCGCCGCCAGTCCGCTGCACTGCGATGTTGTGCCTGGATACCATTGAACGCACCTTCCCCCGTAGGTCGTTCCACCGCTTCCTGATGTCGTCCCTATTTCTTGGGTGCTGTCCCACTGCATTTACCCTGTCGACTATTCTGCTCCATAGCTCCATCTTCCTGGCAATGGTGGTGTGCTGCACCTGTGTCCCGAAGAGCTGTGGCTCTACCCGTACAATTTCCTCCACCATGACCCTGAGTTCATCCTCAGAAAACCTGGGGTGTCTTTGCGGTGCCATGGGGTGGTGTGGGTGATGTGTGGGGTGGATTGTGTGGTGCTAAGTGTGGTGATGTGTATTGGTGTGTTGTGTGAAGTGCGTGGTAATATTGCTGGGTGAAAGTAAAATGCGCGTCTTGGTGCTCGGATCTCTATTTCTCTGTGCGTGGTCCCGATTCTGGAGGAGTGGGGGTTTTAGGGTGATGTGGGTGTGTGTTTTATATTTAATTGGGTGTGTGGGAGTGGTGTTTGTATGTGTATCAGGTGTGTGTATTTTGATTTGTCCAATGTGGTTGCATTTTGTAAGTCTGTGTGTATTTTGAGCACGGCGGTGTGTACCGCCAATAGAATACCGCGGTTGAAAGACCGCCGCGTGGATTCGTGTGTCGTGATAGTGTGGGCGTATTTCTGTTGGCGTGACGGTGGAGGTTTGGTCATCGCCAGTTTCTCGCAGGCCTTTGGTGTGGCGGACTTTTGTGGATGTCTGTATTTTGGCGGTTTGCCTGTTGTGGGTCAGAATGACCGTGGCGGTTTACCGCGGCCGCGGCGGTATGTTGGCGGTCTTCTGACAGCGGTAAGCTGATTTTACCGCCAAGGTTGGAATGACCACCTAGATCCCTTATTCACCACCACTTCATTCTCAGTTAATGTGAAGGGGTCCCACATCCTTTGGAAACCCATGCCAAAGGATTGTTCATCTGATGTGCTGTTGTTGCTGTGTGACTAGTGGTCACATGCACATTTTTCACACCCACAATGAATAATTTTGAGTCTTCTGATCCATATAGTGCTAATGAATGACTCCAAGCTCCTACAAGGAAAAATCAGACCCTCCATCAGGCAGACTCAAGGATTTAGCCTCATCCACAGCTTCTCAATCTAATAAGGCCATACTTGAGCAATCTACGTGCCAATTGTCATCTACAAACATGATGGGTTTGAATCTTCGATACTCACCGCGTACCCTCATCATAAGGTTGCAGGTACATAGGCATACCTGGAGCTGCTCTCAGAGGGATCGCCTTTTTCTTCACTGGAACAACACAAATTTTCTGCCTTCCCCCTTCACATTCACACCCAAGGAAATCATCTGTGGAGTACCCCAAAGACCCTTGCTCACCAACACCCTCTTCATCACTTATATGACACCTCTGCTCAGTATCGCCAAAACCCATGGACTCCACATCATATCTTACACCAACAACACGCAACTCACCCTCTCCGAGAACACCACCAACTTCCACAACTGCATGACAGGCATCACCAACTGGATGAAGGACAACTGCATGAAGCTCAACACCGACAAGACATAGGTACTGATTTTCTGAAAAAAACCTCCCCATGGAACATATTCTGGTGGCCCTCAGAGCTCGGACCTACTCCAACCTGCATTGACCACGTTAGGACCCTAGGCATCATTCTGGACAACAAGCTAACCTTGCCAACACAGGTCAATGCCGTCTTCGCCTTCTGCTTCTTCATCCTCTGCATGCTTCATAAGATATCCAAATGGTTACCCCACAGCTCAAGATGCACCATCACCCAGGTTTTCATCTCCAACTGACTGGTCTACAGCAACGCACTGTATACAGGAATCACAGCTCACCTCCTTGGATGACTACAGCCATGCACAGTGTCACAGTCAGACTTGTCCTGGCTCTCCCTAGATGAACCTACATCACCCACTACCTCAAGGAATTCCACTGGCTCCTTGTACAGAAATGTTTCCAGTTCAGGCTCCTGACTCATGTATACAAGGCCCTACACAACTGCAGACCCGCCTACTTGAACTACTGCCTGAACCTCCATCAGCCCACCAGACACCTCTTCTCTGTGTCCTTTTCTCTAACCTTCACCCCTCGCATCTGACGTAGCAGATGTGGAGTCGCTCCTTCTCCCATCTACCAGTGAAGGCATGGAGCAAGCTACCCTTTCATGTACCGCCCTCCCCATCTCTTCTAGAGTCCCAAAAGTCCCTGAAGACCTGGCTATTTGACAAATCAACTGGACCCTGCCAGCACCTGGATACCCTCACTGTTAGCAAGTAGCACTCTACAAATCTTCTGATTGATTGATTGATTCTTATCTCTTGGAATATAGGTGGTGCCTATACCAAAGTATAAAACACAGATTGATTGACATTTATTAGTGCCTTTTATATTATCTATTGCAAAGACACCTGGATGACAGAAATAATCCATATTGAAGGACTTTATTCCCTTTATTATTATTTTCATTTGAGCATGATATAACACATCATTAACTTTATACAGTTACTAGTCACCTATTATCATCAACAGATAATGTAGCAACAATATCAAGTATACAAAAATAAATAGCAGCATGGATATCTTAAAGTGCAATAGTAAAGTGACAGTGTAAAAAAGTGCCTTGTGCAAATACATATAGTACCAGACCAGTGAAAGCCAATTCTGTATTCCATAGCAGCAGATAAGAGTGTAAAAATGTAACATCATAAATAACAAATCAGTGCAATACAAAAGAGTAAAATAATCAGCAAAACCAATTCCCAATTGAAAACATGCATAGCAACCAATATTAAATGGCAAAAAAACTAAAACTTCGAATCAGTGGAATACAATCCAATTAATTTCCTGACATACACTCAAATACAACCAGTTAAAGTGGAAGTCATTGCATCCTGTGCAAACTATTATTAGCAGCCATGGTCGGGGAAATAATAAGCGATGAGTCTTCAGGGGATAAACACATCAACTTGTGGGGACTCTTAGCAAATACTAAAATCCAAACACTAAGCCTCAACGGGCACCACCATCCTTAGGCTGTATTATATGGTGCATAAAGGGAACCCACGTTGCATTAAATCTCCGTAAAGCCTTCACCCGTTTGGCATAGGATTCTTTAAAAGAACGAGTCCTAACCATTTTGTTATATCATTGGGAATATAATGGGACCACATCAGTTCTCCAGTTTTGGAGAATCAATGATGATATTTGTGCAAATGATCTACCTCACAAGATGGATCAAACAATACCAACCTAGGTGATGGGGATACTATAATGTGCAAAGACTGACTAATTGCATGAAAAATTCCACCCCAAAACTGTTGAAGCATTAGGCAGTCAGAAAATATATGATCCCACATCCCCCATCATTTGCTTTACATCTAAAACACTGGCCTGGATAGCCTGTTGGGCGTATAATAGGCTGCCCATGTTGATAAAAACACCATGTGCTAAATATTTGCACATCTAAGTGATCTATAGCCTCTCTCAGAAAGGTGCTGCCATTCCTTAATATTGTACCTACAATTGGTTGTCTGAAAAACTATATGGAGGAGCTTAGATAATACATTTTAAGTAGCTTGAGGTCATAATATCTGATACCAGTTTCCAGCTCCCACCTGACGAGTTAAAAATATATAAAAAACAATTTGATGAATCCCCTCCTCTATCACAACATAATTAGTTTTTAAAAGGCTAATTATCTGAGTAAAACTAAACCAAAGCGAGACATTCTGGTTGTCAAATTGTAGAATAAATGTGTACCATGAAATAAGATTTGGGACATTATAAAAATTCCCCAACTTCTCAAAGCCTAAAACTTGCCATGATTGTACCATCGCTTTTGACAATCCCAGTCCCCAAACCTCAGACTCCTGCAGTGGAGTATAGGCATGACATGCTGGAAATTTCCAACATTTCTAGAGAGCCTGACTATGTGAGGCTAAGGTCTCTAAGAACTTACACCTCATTTTTTTTTCTCCAGAAATTTTGCAGTACGAAGAGAAACAGGTAAATGTACTTGGCTTTTCTGGATGATGTGCTCCAACAAGAAATTATCATAAACTGTATTGCCTGACGTTCACTGGTCCAAAAAATCAATTAGGGCAGCTTGATAATATGTCCTAAAATGTGGCAGTGCTAGACCTCGCTATATTGTATCGAGCTGTAAAACTGATATTTTAAACCGGGTTGCTTTTTTGCCCAAACAAAACCTCTAATAACCGTATCTACTTCTTCAAATAATCACCAGGTATCTTTAAAGAGAGATTAAGGAAAAGAAATAAAAACAAATGGAGAACAGACAGGTTGGCCAGAGCAACTCTACCTACCTAAGAAAAAGCCAAAAAAGATCATTTATCCAATAGCCTTTTAGTTTTAGCAAGAGTTTCTCCGTAGATTACACAAAATGGTTGTGAAAAATTGTTTGTAAATCCCTAAATACCTAACGGGATGTTGTGTGACCATCTACAAAACATCAGGGATCTTGGAATGAGATGAATTAGACAATAATAACTCAGTCTTCTTCAGATTATCTATATAACCCACAATTCATGTGAAGTCGTCAATTTCCATGAAGGCGTTCTGGAGATTAGATTTATTGGTCTTTAAATATAAAATCATCAACAAATAATTACATTTTCGCCATTCCCTGAATAGGTGGTAAACTAGTTTGATTTGTATGAATCCTAGAAGCTAAGGGTTCAATAAAAAAAAAGTAATGAGAAGTAGGGAAAGGGGACAACCTTGACAATTACCATGCTCAAGTTTTTACTAACTCTGCTTCAAAAGAAATAATAATGATCTTTGCCTAAGCCCCCTGATATAACTTTTTTTAGCATATCTACAATTGCTACCGGGATACCAAATCTGGCCAAAATAAAGAAAAGGGCATGCCAATTGTCCAAATTAAACACCTTTTCTGCATCCATCATAAAAATTGCAACCTTTTCTTTAGTGATTGTAAAATAATCAATAATTTGGATCAATAGATGAATATTAGCTGTCATTGATCTTTTAGGCAGAAAGCCATTTTGATCGAAATGGATCAATGATTGCGCACAAGGAACAAGCCGGACAACCCAAATTTTCATATATAATTTGTAATCCACTTTTAATAGACTGATAGGTCGATATGAATTTGGATTTGTAGGGTCTTTGGGGGTCATTCCAACCCTGGCGGTCATCGACCGCCAGGGTGGATGACCACGGAAGCACCGCCAACAGGCTGGCGGTGCTTCCCTGCCCATTCTGACCGCGGCAGTAAAGCCATGGTCAGAAAAGGGGATCCGGCGGTTTCCCGCCGGATTGCCCCTGTCTGGGCTGAATCTCCATGGCGGCGCTGCAAGCAGCGCCGCCATGGAGATTCCGACCCCCTTCCCGCCACCCTGTTTCTGGTGGTTTTTACCGCCAGGAACAGGATGGCGGGAACGGGTGTCGTGGGCCCCCTAACAGGGCCCCAGCATGATTTTCACTGTCTGCTTAGCAGACAGTGAAAATCGCGATGGGTGCAACCGCACCCGTCGCACCCCTGCAACACCGCCGGCTCCATTCGGAGCCGGCTTCTGGGTTGCAGGGCCTTTCCTGCTGGGCCGGCGGGCGCTCCCTTGGCGGGTGCCCGCCGGCCCAGCGGGAAAGCCAGAATGGCCTCCGTGGTCTTTTGACCGCAGAGCGGGCAATTGGCGGTTTCCGCTTGGCAGGCGGCGCCCGCCGCCCGCCAATATTGGAATGACCCCCTTTATCTTTCTTGACAATGCTAACCACGACCGACTCTTCAAAGTCATACTTTTGACGGGAGCAGCAGGCGCAGCCCACATGATCTGCTGCTAGCACCCATTATGTGCGTGACTCCTCCCTTTTACACTCACACCTGTCCATGGTTCTGCTGGTAGTGGCTGATGCTCTGACCAAACACGCTGGATCTTGGTTTGGTGGCTGCGGCTCAGAGTTGGCTTGGCGTTAAGTGCCACAGAGTCCTTGGAGAGTCCCTGTGGAGCCTCAGCAGCTTCATGTTGGTAACAGCGTGGCAGAGGAGGTGACTCGATAGGAGGAGAGCAGCTGCTCTGCTGAAGGGCTCAACTTGGACAGAGGTTTTTGCTCTCAGGTGGTCCAGCAGCCCAGGAGTGGAAATACTGAAGCAGCCGTCATTGGTAAGCTAACATCGCTTCACAGACCCGGAAGCCCAAGGGGGTGGCTGGCTCGATGAGTTGGGCAGAGTGCCCTGCTTAAGAGATTTCAGAGGCTGTCTGTGGATGAGTGCAGGGGTATTCCTGTGTGGCTGTGTCTATTATGAGTCGAGTTCATACTAAATTGTCAGTTGTGACTTACTCTGCTCACAGCACTCCTACAGCCCAGAAATTAAAGCGACGGGCACCACAAGGTCATTTGGCTGCCATGGCTCGCAGACTTGCAAGGCACCGAGATGGTCTGAAAATGTCAGAAAAATGCTTGCTTCCCAATACAGAGATTAGTCAACACCAATCTGACCAGTCAGTGCAGTTTGACCTTAACATGAAAACAAACTCTTCTGTGATAAGCTCATTCAGTGCAGTTTAGTCTAATGGCACACAGGATGATGTTCAGAGGGTTGACCAGAATGAAGTGGGGTTGGTGCCAGGCCAGCTAAATGAAGATGTCAAGCACAGTCTGGACACTGTCCCTAGCTTAAATCAGACTAGTAAGGTTAAAGACTATCCAGTATTCAACAAATCAGTAACCAGTCAGGCTGATAAAAGGAAGAAAATCAATGGTCAGCATAAGAAAGTGGAGCCACTCAGTAAATCCTATGGGAAGAAGGGAGATAGCTGCCAAGCGGGGCACCCAGCATCTTGGATGTTAGGTTTTTGAGCTCAGAAGCTATTCGGGCTGATTGAACAGCTGTAGCTGTGCGAAACCCTGTGGACAGTATAGGCCAAGGCCATTATTTTGCTCTGGATAGGATTGCTCTTCCTGAGTGTGCTAATAACCCTAATTCCTCTGAATTGCAGCCAGAGATGATGAAAGGTCTGTTTGAAACAATACTAATAGAAATAAGGGAGCTTAAGTAGCAACAAACCCATAAGATTGAGTTGAGAAATCATAGATGGAATAAGATTGAGCAACATCTTGAACAGGTCCCGCAAAGACTGCAGGAAGCTGAGGAAAAAATGTCATATCTGGAAGATAGGGTGGTATTATTCAACAAAATAGTTTGGTTGAGCAGAAAAAGATCCGTTGAGTTGAAAATAAACTGGACGATATTGAGACTCATGCAAGGTGATCAAATCTCTGGTTTACGGGTCTACCGGAGGGCAATGAGTCCAAAGGTTCAGCCCAGAATGTGCCACAGTTAATAGACTAATTTATCAGAAGGCATACCTTTCCTGAAGCCTCAAGGATCTCACGATTATGTGGGCACAGAGGGTGCCTGCACAGTTCTCGCCGGATATGAGATATCCAAGAACAATTCTGGTAAATTTTGCAGACTACAGAATTAAAGACCGGATATTGTCTTTAGCAATTCAAAGGGAATTATTTTCACTGGCGGAGAATACTCATATGAGGCTGTTCTTGGCTCTTTCTATCACTGCTGCACGAAGGTGAAAAATATTTCTAGGGCTGGTTTGAGAATTTAAACTTTTGGGGGTTCAAGCATCGATAATCCAGCAACCAATTTCATGTTTTCACAGTGGTCGAGGAGGCTCAGTCTATCCTCAAAAATGTTGAAAGCACAGATTGTCAATGCCAAGTTGTGAATTGTATTTATTAGGGCAAGAGAAGAGAATGCCCTGTTTTGGGGGAGGTTAATCTCTTTTTCTAGGGAGGTGAATTGCTATCAATTTCTTTCTACTTGAATAGCTTTTTGTTTTTTTGGACAGTGGTTAGTGAGGAGAGGAGTCCACATGGAGCCTTAGTACAGTAACAGGGTACCCGGTGAGAGCGGGGGACCTTGGGTGGGTAGATGCAATAATCCCAGGTCCAAAGAAGGGGAGGAGATGGGGAGTTGAGGGGAGTTGGTGTGCAGAGAAAATAAGCAGATAACAGCTGTTTTTGTATTTTTCAAACCTCATTTGGGCCAATGAAAAATAGTTTAAAATAATGGAGCAACAGATCAAAATAATTACCTGTAATGTCAATGGGTTGTTCAATAGATGGAAGAGTAGGCCTTTGTTGAAATGGCTAACCTCTTTTAATCCGGACATTATTTTTCTTCAGGAAACCCACTTTAAAAGTATTATGCCCAAAATGAATGGCCCAGGAAAATACTCATTGGCATTCTATACCTCTGTCATGCAGCAATACGAGGTGTGGCTATATTGTTTTATAGCTCTGTAACTTGAAAAATTAAGACAGTTTGAGGGACAATAAGGATAGATGGATTTGACTGAAAGTTAGGGTGGCTAATCATGTTTTGATTTTTTCTATTTCTATGGCCCTCTAACAGATGATACGGAGGCTCCTGAACAAATCTTTAATTTGGCAATACAGGCAGATGGCTCTTTAGTAATAGGGGGATTTCAATTTTATTCAAGATTTAAGGTATAATACATCTAATAGATATAGGAGGCAGTTAAAGCCAAGAACTGCCAAACTACTCAATATGTTTAAAAAGGATTTAGCTTTAGTGTTTCCCTAGCGATTGTTCCATCCTACTTTTTTCCAATTTACTTATTGTTACATGAGATTCCAGTCAAACTCTCGCTTAGACGTCTTTCTTCTAACACAGCCTTTAATAAGTGAAAAAAAAAGTCTACGTGGCAATTTAATAAGGCCCTGCTGTCAGACCAAGCTTGGGTCGGTGACACTAAACAGTTTATTCATGAGTTCTTTGAAATAAACAATAATTTGGCCCCTATCTTCATGGTTTGGGACGTTTTTATGGCCACTTTTAGATGAAAGGTGATTTCATATAAAGCAAAACTAACAAGGCCTGGGCAGAGAAGATTCAGGGCCTACAGGCAGTGTTGGATAAAGCCCTTAGCCAGCTTATGATTTTTTAGGAGGCTCTGTTCCTGCAGTTTAATGGTGCGCATGACAAACTGGGAGTGTCAAAGTTCCTACCCCATCCAATTTTCCCAACATCCCAGTAAAAGGCATTTCTTTTCCAGTGCTGGCTTTGGCAAGGTATGGGGGTATTTTGGGTATTGCATCCACTCACCAATCCTGCTGAAATGGTGCAGTGCTCACTTCAGAGCCTACAAGCTTTCACAGCTCCCAATACTAGTACAGCACAGAAAGGAAATCAAAACATTTCAGACATCTGATCAATTTTGAGTCATGAGCCTAATAAAACATGCCTTAACTAGAGTTTCAAAATCCAATGACACTCAATTTAAAGTGTATCAAAATGTTGTGAAATCACTGATGTTTATTTGAGCGTGAGCTAAAACATGTGGAAAGTCAATCCTCGATTTTGAGTTTAAAGAAATGTGCCTGCAAGTGTTGAAATTGTTCCACGCTAGAGGGTCTAATCAGTGACAGCCTCCTAATGCTTCTACCAGACACTGACTGCCACCAGGGCTATGGCTTAGTCACACTTCCTATTGCTTCCCTGTACAGAGGTGTTTGCTTTGCCCCGGGCTGGGAGAACAATCTACTTCAGGGAGGGAGAGTTGATTGGGCAAGGCCTGTTGGACCATAGCATCAGGCTATGCACCCCCCATTTCAATTGTGGCTACATTCCAAGCCCTGACCGAAGCATTACCGCATTACCCAGCAGGGCACACAATTGTGGGAGGTGCCTTCCACTCTGTTAGGTTGCCCAGCTTAGATACAGTGTACACCCTCACAAATCCATGGTGATGGGCAAATGGGCACAAATGTTAGCACTTACATATACATGATGCCTGCTCCACTTGACATCGAAGGAATATGTGTTTTATTTACCCTCTCATAGATCCTTATCTAGACTTTTCTATTCTATTATGCCCTCGAGTGACACACAAAAAGGGGGATGCACACATCCTCCCCTAAGCTCTTATGGACCACGCCCTCATACGGATAAAGTTTATCCTGGTGGGTGCTTGACAGCTGGGACAGTGGTGCTTAACTTCAAGGTGGCTTACAGATACCAGTTTTGGGGAATATATGAGACACTTGTTATTTTACTCTCAACAAGAACACGGTGGAGTCACCAATCACACTCGGGATGCCCTTCAAAAGGTCCTAAAGGGTAGGGCGATTTCCTACTAATGTGCGGCCAAACAGCAGCATCACCAAGAAATGGCAGCCCTAGAAGTACAGATAAACATGGTTGAAAATGTCTTGGGAAGCCCCATAGAGCGGAGCAGTTGCGGCTATTCCTCCAACATTAGCCTCTAGACTCAGCGTCCTTGTTCTGTACAGTGACTCTGCAATTACAATGAGGCTTGCACGATTCCTGCCCATGACATTACTGCCCCATGCTTTAGTGAAACCTGTTAATGCTTTTCATTACACTAGGCCAAAACAATCAATATTTTTCCTTTTGTCCACATATCCCTTTATTTTCAGCACTGCATTTTAGTCTAACTGGGTGAGTTAAACATTCAACTCTGCAGGTTTCAAGTTAATTTTCTCAGCACAGACTTTTAGTCATTATGGGTGAATGAAATGAATAGCCAACTAGAATAATACAAATCACATACCCAAATGTTCCATTTAAAGTGCTTATGATTAAAGTTTGGGATCTATGTTTTTTAATAACAAAAATGGCTGTTTCTCCCAACCATGACAGTTGCAACTGAGATGCATTGTTTTCCTGGTCTTACATATTTAATGGATTTAAGCAATATGTTATTTACATCACAAATTTGAAGGACAACCACCTCTTTGAAGACCTGAATATGGTAATCAACCAGTAAAGCACAAGGGACCTTGTCCACGCAGTAAATTGCTTCAAAAATTCATCCGTCCTAGAAGCCCTTCTCCCGAATAGAGGGACTTTGGCCATGGCGATTGAAACATCTTTTAAGGCCGCATTGAAAGTGAATATCATAGAATGCAATGACAACACTTTAAAATGCTTTTACCAAACACAGAATAAACGCAACTATAAAGGCAGCCACTGTCCTGCATTCTCCACGTAATGTTTACTTTTAATGAGATGTAAATAGAAACAGCATCAGGATAAATGAATTGTGCATTTAAGCCATAATAAAATCAGGAATATTTACTTTAGTTTAAAAAGAAATTTAATTAGAGCACATGAAAATGCCAAGCGGCTGCTGAACTTGTACTTTGCAGGTCTGTGCCATTGCCTGATCCTGACCCTCTGTGACCTCATTGCCTGGTAAATGTATTGTTTTCAACCTTCTCCCAGTCTTAAGAATGGAAACACCATTGCCTGGACTGCATACCGAGAGCATTTCACTTCCAAAAAGAGCGATCCCCACTCCATCTTCTGAGAGAGTCCCTTCCCCTCCTGTTGATGTGCGAAGCCGTTGTCATTGCAGTGGCCGAAGAAGAGGTGCGAATGTGTGCTCTCCCAGGCAGCTCTGAATGACAAAGGGCCTAGATCTGGACACTCGCAGCTCCAGCTGAGTCCCTTTGACCCCCTGGATGATGGAAAGCAAAGGGCAGAGTGGCTGCTGGTAGAGGATATATAGATATTTATACATATGTGTAAATATACATATATGTGTATATATAAATTTATTTTTTTACAGGGCTACACAAAAATCGGAACTAACCAAACATATAAGATTAAAGGCTTTAGTTCTGCTTTTATGTCTGGCCTGTCCTAGTTTTTGCTTCTTAAATTCTAGTCACCTGAAGACTGCAGGACATATTACAATAGCTATAGTCCTATTTTTAGTAGTTACAATATCGACCATCAAGTGGGTGATAAACAAAGCAGCCCACTAAAAGATCTAAAATGTGCTCATGATGTCTTTAGTTGGTTGACAAACTATTTAACTGAGAAGGCCGGGCCACAGAAGCAAATTCATTTACATTGCAATTCCATGTAATTACTTTTTTCCAGAACCATAAAGAAAACCTATAGCTCTAACTTAAATATACATTTTAGTCCAAATGTTGACTACGTGCTAATGTCTGTGTGTTTTTTTAAAAAGCAGGTCCTTTACAGTCTAATGGTCTTCTTTTATCTTATAACATACCCTACCCTTTGTAAGATTACCGCATGAGCAGCATTTCCTTTAGCTAAAAGCAAGGTTACTGGAACAATGCAATGGTGCAGCTGTGACAGTTTCCACATAATTATATATGCTTCATTTGCCACATTATCCATCATCTGCTGATTAGAACAATCAGTTCAAAAGTTACTAAAAACGCAGCACCATGTGCAGCCCTGTAGTGAAAGGCCCTTTGCAAAGGTTAATTGGTCACCTTTCTGTTGCTAATTGCTATATTTGAGTGTTAAAATAATACACAGGCAGATTACTCCCCCATCTACCTGACTTGATACACCCAGATCAGTCGGGATTTATCCCGGGTAGAAACACTTTCATTAACATAAGGTGCCTAATTCGTATCATGCACCACACTACTGACCCAGAAAGCGTGACTGTGTCACTAGACATCGAGAAGGCGTTTGATACGCTAGGCTGGGAATATCTATTTAACACTCTTAAGATGTTCGGATTCAAGAGCGGCTTCATTAATTGGATCACAACACTATATTCCAAACCAACTGCCCGAGTTAAAACCGGCCAGATGGTATCGGAAGCCTTTCCTGTGTGCAGAGGAACCAGACAGGGCTGCCCACTATCACCATTGCTATTCGCAATAGCTATGGAACCACTTGCAATTAAGATCAGGAGGTACGCACATAAATGGGGAATAAGGGAGTTTGAAGCATATCATATAATTTCTTTGTATGCAGATGATGCCCTGATATATTTACGCAACCACTCTGACTCCCTGCCCAAGATAATGCATATATTGGATAGCTTCGCTCTGGTGTCTGGCTTACGTGTGAACTGGTCTAAATCCTGTATCTTTCCCCTCACTGGTTTGCCCTCTGAACAACAAACATCATCCTCCACACATCAATTAACATGGTCGTACCAAACCTTCAAATACCTGGGTGTCCAAGTGTACCACTCTATGGCAGATCTAAGAGAAGGTAACCTAGATAGGCTTCTCCGCTCCACCCGTGGCTCCTTGGCATTTTGGAGCTCCTTGCCCCTTTCGCCCATGGGCCGGATAGCAATAGTCAAGATGCTAATATTACCGAGATTTTTATATTATTTCTCGGCACTCCCGTTGGCCTTACCGCGCTCGTTTTTCCATAAAGCGCATTCACTACTAACTGACTTACTCTGGGGTAGAGACAGACGCAGAGTAGCTTTAAACACCACGCAATACCCGCAAGAGGAAGGTGGTTTAGGTATGCCGAACCTCGAGCTATATTATGCAGCAGCCCAACTTCAATGGGTCACCAAATGGCTCAATGAGCCGTCCAACGCAGAGGTCACAGCAATAATGGATTACATAACCCCTACACAGATATTGGCATGGTTATTAACAGGGCTCCCTCATCTACGACATAATACTCCCCTGCTTAGTTCGGCCAGGCATTGCTGGAAGAGATATGTACAAGGCAAAATGCCATCACTCCCCTATTCTCCCTTGATCCCAATACCACAGATCCCGGGCTTCCATGCCTTATCCTCTCATCATGACTTACGAACGGTTAATACCCTCTATACAGGTGACCTATATACCGAATCCAGAGCAATCAAGTTCGTAGACTTGACGGCTGCGGGGGCAATGCAGCCACGAGCCTTTCTGACATTCAACGCCATCAATAATCTCCTACGCAACACATGGGGCTGTGGTCAAAGTGAACCAAACGAATCTCTCCTACTTACTGCAATACTCTCTATGGGAGAGGCAAAACACACTGTTACCAAATTATACAAAATAATCCTATCAAGAAGCTGTAAAGCTCTAACCCAGGTCAAACTTCGCTGGGACTCCGCTCTTCCTACACCAATAGCACAAAAATCCTGGGACACAGCCCTCACTTCGATTAAGTCCGTATCACGCAACTTTAGACTAAGATACACGCAATTCAATTATTTGCATCAGGCCTACCTCTCCCCAGCTCATATTCATAAAATATATCCAGGAGCTAACTCCATATGTCCAAGATGCGCTGCCCCAGCGGCGACCTTTTACCATATGGTCTGGGAATGTCGCACGATCAACAGTGGCTGGAACCAAATCGTCAACGCAACCATAGACCTATCAGGCCAACCGCTTATCCAGACTCCAGAATCTTGTCTACTTAATATACGACACCGGAAAAAAAAAGATAAGCACACCCACAAGTTTGTAGATTTAGCATTCGTGACATATAAACGTCTGATAGCCACACATTGGAAGGCCCCAAACGCCCCCCCCCATTCTATCTGGCGGCGTGACCTGCACGATTACACATTGGCGGAAGCTCAAACTCTGAGGCTATCACAGCACAGAGGTCAGACAGAAAGTGGGATTGAAAATTGGGATCTCTTTGTAGTTAGAATTGAATCTAGAGATGACAAATACCCCCCATGAACTACACCCTTTAATAAACTCAAAACACGCTATCCCTAGATCTACTCAAAATAACTGAATCTTTCAAGAATAGATCCAAATTACTGCATCACTCGGCCTAGCCCGCATCACATTTACCCAACGACTGACCCAGGATACAACTATCCCCCTATACCAAAGAACACACATAGTAGTGTAGCCCTCGGAGCCAGTACAACTTCACGCTCCCACTATCATAATGGACGCCGAAAGACATACTTAAGAATATTATTTATCATGTCAAATGTTATTGGTTATAGGATGTTCATGGAAAGCCAGTACATTGAAATGTATCAATACTGTGTAACGTATAAAAGTTAGAAGATAGGTGACTTTTCGCCTAAATATATGTAATGTACTGCTATGTCCAGACCTTGTTTAACTTTAAGTTTAATAAACAGATTTAAAAAAATAAATAAATAATACACAGGCAGTGTTAACAAATTAAAATGTCAAAATAATGAAGTAATACCATCACAAAATGTGTTGCATTATGCAACATAATTTACCTATTCATGGCGCATAACTTACTCAAACCTGCCTCAAAATTTGGTCCTCTCTTTCGGCATGATTCCAGTGTGCCTGTTTAAAAGTCTTCAGTCCATGTTTTTATTCTCCACTCTCAATGACATATAGTTGTACATTAGTCGGCAGTATCCTGCCCTTTAAAAAACAAATTGCATGGCTACTTCTGGTAGCACCAACTCTCCTCATTTTTGACATAATTTTTAGGCCTGGTTGAAATTTAAATTAAGTCACATACTTTATGTAATTTCTAGAATTTTACGTTACACTTGTTATGCAGAATTCTGAAACTGTGCCACTTCGCATAACTACGTGCCATTGTGGTAAAAGTTATTTGTACTGCAAAACTCTTTTCTTGCTCACATACAGTAGTAAATAATGGATTTGAAATTGCACAGTTTCATGTGATTTAGCATAATTTTTCTGGAATTTTGCATAATTCCACAAAAGCAAATGATGCAAATTGCACAGGCTCTATCATTTTATACATTTGACAGGATCTCTGCCTTGTAGATGTTGCCAGATGGATGACTAGTCCTTCTCTGATTATCTCTCTTTTCTAGTGGAGCTACCCATATCACCATGCTGTCCCTCAACTAGGCTAGTGCTGTGTTGCTGCCTTTATGTTTTACTTCTAACTATAATATAATTGTTGTGCCTATCTCTCACAGCTCCTCCTCCATTCTTAGGCACTGTGCCTTTAAGAAAGTGTCACTCGTGTATGAAATCTAAACACTTAACCCAGAGAAAAATAATAAATACAACACTCTGACAGCCACACACTCCCTCATGGTGTAGCATGTGACCTGTCCAACAATGTGCTTCTGTGACACCAAGCTCTACCATGGCGTCCCTTGTTCAAGCCACAGTTAGGCAGCCGCTCCAAGAATCGGAGTGCCTGCTTCGCCCTGGCCCGCGTTTTTGTATTTCTCCTCTTGCTGCACAGCCCAGAAAGCACTTTTCGTGCCCCTGGTCACGCGCTTTCCCTGCTTGCCTGCAGATATTTTTTCCCTTACCTGGAGGGAATCATCTTCTTTCTTCCTTTTTTCTTCTTCCTTTCTTTTCACTTTGCTTCTTTCCCTGTTCTGGTATTCATTTTGTCTTCTTCTTGGTGTTCTTTTTTCTTTTTCCTTTTATACTGCTACTTTTTTCCTATTCTTTTCTATTTGGCCTTTCCCAATCCAAGATGGTGTCGCTCTTTCTTCCTGTTTGTCACTTCCTGTCTCCTGGTATATAGGCCTTTCAGTTCTGGCCTTCCTTGCTTTGCAAACACTTCTGCTTGGTGGTGATCCTCGCTCCTGTTTCTTCGTGTTTTTCTCCAGTTCCTGTTGCTCTTGGCAAGAAATCATTCCATTTTGTCCTTTTTTTTCATTATCTCTTCTCCTCTTTTTCAGGAGTTCCTGTGTAGAGGTTTTCTCCACATTTTTTTTTTTTTTTTCCTCTGGGACTCCTTCTGGAGGGTACGGTCTGCTTAGGCATTTCCAGTCAAGCAGCATTGTGGCTACTAGAAAGGGTCACCCTTATCTTGGCCAGTCCGGACCAGCAGAAGACCGGGTGCTCCTTCAAGTTCTTCAGCCAACGGTGGGAATCCCATGCCCGTGCAGACCATGACAGCTTCAGCATCCCACATGAATTACTGTATATTACAATGCAATAGCAGCACCGCAATCCTTAACGCCAGGAACAGGCTTTTTTTGGCTCTTCACCCTGCCTCAGACCTGTGCCACTGTTCCTACTGCAGTACCAGTAGCTGCTTCCTTATGCTCCATGCTTGGACTGTGACTACAGGGCTGTGGGCTATTCACCTCTTTCAGTTTCGGTGGCACTCTGCCTGCTGGCCTTATGATAGATGTGACCCTGTGCTCTGTCCTGTGGTCAGTTTGTACATTGAAACTCAGGGGCAGATTTAAGAGCCCCTACTGCCTCCGTGCATCATTTTGTTACACTAATGTGGCCCAACAAGGCCACAATTGCCGTGCCAAATGTACAAACTGGTGCAATGCATGCATTGTGCAACTTTTTAACCCTTTGTGCTACATTATGCCTGCGTCAGATATAATATATGGAAGATTTATTTCTGTCATTTTTTTCGGCACTTTTAACACCTGCTCAGAGCAGGCATTGAAAGGAGGCACACCATTGTTTACAATGAGCCTCAATGGGCTTTGCAGGAAGAGCGTCAAAACTTTTGAAGCTAATCCTGCAAAGGTCCGAACTAGCGTCAAAAATTCCGACACTAGTTCCTTAACTACCTAACTACCGCCATGGTGCACTGGTCTTAGATACGCCACCCACATGGTCATAAATCTGCCTCTCAGTCTTCTGGGCCCTGGAAGTAGGTTGCACTGGGTTCTTCACATCTATATGCCCTGATGTGTCTCCATGCTAGCTGCATTCTCATGCTGGGAGCAACATGCAGAGGGCACCTCAAACATCTGACCCCCGGTGCCATTGAACCAGCTCAATCCATATCTCTAGGGTTTCAGAGCTCTTCTCTCAGTGGAACAGGTTTTAAGAAAGGTGGTGATTGAGCATTGCCTTTACATCAGTCTCCATTAGATAACCATCGAATGATTGCATGGCAAATCCCAGGGTAGCTTCACTAATTTTTTATTCTTTTCCTTGTAACTGCTTATACTGTCATAAATGTCCCAATTAAATGTGGGGTGTGCAAATTTTGTGTAATTGGCTTTCGTGTAACTCTGCAAAATTTCACAGAAATCGAGAGAAATTACACATAATTGCACAAAATACAAATCATGCATTTAGCATTATTTTGTAGTGTGAAATGCTTTGTCGCACACAAAAATAAAAGTTCTGAGAACAACAGCTGCTTGCACTCTGGTTGTTTGCCATGTTCTCATGTTCCCGTAATATAATTTTGGTACAAATGGGACATCATTTCATGATATGGTTTTATGGAGTTATTTTACAAACAAATTTCAAATAATATGTATAAATAGAAATTCCCCCAAAATACATGAAATTAAGCCGATGTGTTGAAAATTTCACCCGGGCCTAGATTAAACTAAAAGAAGACATGTAATAGAAAGACATCAGAAAGATTTTCTTATGCCAAGAATCATGGGCAGGGGAAAGATGATGAGCAGGAAGGCGAGGTTAGTTTGCAGTCCTGCATCACAGAATGTGACTTCTTAGGTAGTACTACAAGAAATGGAGATTAATCTCTCAATTCTTTGACCAAGATGTAAATTCAGGGTCACATAGGTTAATAAATATATTACAATTAAGCAATAAGTGTGTACTATATTTATATGTTTATCATTCATATACATTTTTGTATATTTGTAACTATTTAAAATGAAATGATTGAGGGACGGCACATTTTTTTCTGCCTCCAGAATTTACTGTGAGCAATAGAGACATATTGGAAAGACGGAGGGAGAGAAAAACAAAAAAGCGTCATAATGGGAGAAAGCAGAAAGCTGCAAGAGTGAGCTGATGGGACAGGACGTGGCTGTAAATGGATTGAAGAGGCTTGAGGTGGCTTCAGGATTACACTGCCTCATTATTCTGTGTTAGCACATTTAATTGCAGCAGCCACGTTTTTAAGAGAAGGGCTTTGGGCACCAGCATGTTTTTATTTGCAAATTAAGCACTGCTTAACACAGTATATCAGTCCAAACAGAAGCAATAGCCACAACTTTAAAGGCTAATGCTGCATCTGCAGCACTACCTTCCCCCTTCAATGTGCAAACTGAACTAAATCCTAATCCCCCACTCGAGTGCCCGAAGTCATTGGCAGTCAAGAGTCTCTGCAAGTCCTTCAGACTATCTGGCAATCAGAGCAAAGATGTGCCCATTGATTCTATCTACAAAAGCAATCCAGGTTGTCCCCTAACTATTGCAAAGAGGTGCACAGTAACCAAGACATGCACGATAAAGCATAACAAAGAGACCAATGGTATGGATATTTGTAAAAATCCATTAATAGAGTCAGAAGGCAAGATCAGCTACTAAACATCTTTCCATCAAGCCAGAGAGGGCCATTGCCTTTCACACCTTCCTACATGGTTGGAAAATTGAAAGTCCTGGGCATCTAGCAGCAATCAAAAATGTCGAATCCCTCCCTCTCGAACCTCCCACATTCAGGCTCTATGAAACAATCTTTCTCTTGGAGTGCAACAAGGCTCTGGAACTCCCTGTCACCAGCATGTCACACAACTCCAGGTCAGATCAAGTTTAAAAGACTCTCACAATACTCTTATTTCAAATACACTTTGAATAAAGCGAGAATCATCACATCACTTTTTGACTCTCTGTTTTTTATCTTAGCTCTAAGGTTCTTTTATTTGAAT
Source organism: Pleurodeles waltl (assembly GCF_031143425.1). NCBI lineage: Eukaryota > Metazoa > Chordata > Amphibia > Caudata > Salamandridae > Pleurodeles > Pleurodeles waltl. Next base: position 769,529,490 of record NC_090440.1, read on the forward strand.
TGATTTCTGAAGAGCTTCTTATTTTGCACTGTTCATTCGCAGATATGACACACCTATTCCTTTTTTTACCAGCAGCAAATTGTCTGTTTCCAGATCTTTCTTATGTGGAATACGTCTTGTTGTCTTGTAAAGCACTCCAATGCCCTAGGACCAAGTTTGTGGTATAGAAAATAATACATGAATACATAAAGGGCCCATTTTAGCATCCTGTTATTTGTAGTCTGGAACATCGAGTAGAGAATATTGAGTTATCAGAATATCATAGTCAAAATATCGAGAACCAAAATATCAAGGAGGTAACTGCATATAGGCCAGTAAAGATTTACTATTCTTAACTGCAGATTTACGTATCTTGAAGACGTATCATCCATACAAATATTTGTGGATTTAAGTACAGTAAACCTATATTTACCTATATATACTTGACTATCAATATTTTGGTCCTCATTTTGGCAACAATATTCTTATAACTTGATATTCCCTATTGACCATTTCATACCTTCAGCATTACTCTGTCCACTATGGGCCATTTCCTAAATAACGAATTTTAAGAAAGCGCTATTTGAGAAATGCAAAATGGTATGTAAGAAAATAGCAATTCCCTAATAGAGATTTCTTAAAATTCACAATCACTATTAAGGAATCACTATTAGGGAATGGGACTCCATTCATCCCTATGGGCCTGGCCTATAGGTGTGAATGGTTTTTGCATTTCCTAATTTGCGTAGGTAATGCAAATCCAAGGGAGCTGGGGGCCTAAGGCCCCTTTTAATACACCCCCCTAAAAATAAATGTGCACATGTAAAGGGCATACATGCCCTAGGGGGGTGTGTGTGCTACATGGCAGTGTAAAAAATACATTTTCATTGCATTTTTTTTAATTGCACATGGTTACCACAGACTTGGAGTTGGTGGTAAGTGCATTTCCTAAATGCCCAGTTCCCATTTAGGAAATGCATGATACATGTGCATAGGTACTCGCAAATATGTAGTCCCTATTTGCGATTTCCTATTTAGGGAATCGCAAATTAAGTCGCAATTTTAGGGGAACTCTATTTTAGCTATTCCTTAAAATTGCACTGCAAATGCCTTTCATAACTTGTGAAAGGCTATTTTGCATTCGCAAATAGTGGAATTTTGTGACTCGCACAGCGTGCAAATGCAAAATAGTTTGATACATCTGGCCCCTAGAGTGTTGTAGAGTACAAAAGTGTGTCATAGAGCAGAGTACAATGGAGTGGCATGAAGTGAAGTGGCGTACAGCATACAGTAGTATGGCGTAGAGTCGAGTAGCATAGAGTGGAGTGGCATGGAGTAGAGTGCATTGAGTGGAGTGGCATTGAGTGGAATAGTGTACAGTAGAGTGAGTAGAGTAGGCTGGCATAGAGTGGAGCGGAGTGACAGAGTTGAATAGCAAAGAGTGGAGTGCCATAGAGTTGAGTGGTGTGACATACAGTAGAGTGTCCTGGAGTGTCATGTTGTAGAGGAGAATGGGGCAGCATAGAGTGGAGAGCCTATTCCCCAAACAACTTTTCATATATGCCTATTCGCACCTGAAAAGAATAATGCATTGAAAAGCACCAACAGTTTTGACTTCTGTATATTTGAAAAGGTCTTCTCCAACACTCTCAGAATCAAAACATTAAAGGCATCAGCAATGACAGCTCCCTCATACACGTAGAATGAGTACATATAGCATAGATCGCAGCAGAGTTATTATCTTGTTTCACACACAGATATTGCGTGGTCATCAGAGATGACACACACATAACAGGTTCAACATAAGAAACTTATTCACAGACAGGGTCGTTATAGGCAGCAGAGATGCATGCTTCAAAGATGACTGGCTGAGAGGAGTAGTGACATCCTAATATCTCGGACTTTATACTGGTATTTCTCCACACAATTATAGGGTGGGCTGTGTTCCTGCACCTGCTGAGCTCAGATAGAAAACATTCTTTGTGTCAAAGACCACCAACCACAATAATATAAGCTAGGGTGACATAGCAGCAAAGGAGTGGACGAAACTCTCAAGAATTCACACAAACTAGCTTGACTAGGTTTTGTGAGAAAGCCTAGCAGCAAATAAAACCAGGTGCAAACAATTTAAGGGGAATATTGCATAATATTCCAAGCCATATGACGTAGTATTCACATAATTGCACATTTTTCACAGCCTCCTTTTGGCCAAATGCATTGAAATTTCCACTCAAGGATGTATGTTGAATACAAAGTCCATACAAGTTCATACAAAACACTGCTGATTCACCCTTATGTCTCGTGAATGCTCAGGATAACTCTAAAATCAAATTGTTTTGTATGGACATAGCTGACACAACTGCTGCACGGGGCGGCTCCTTCGCTATGGGGGAGGAGCGTCACCCCCCGCCAGCAGCAGCAGCTGCAAAGCTCTTACAGTAAAGACTTAATAAACTATGTTTATTGCGTTTTTACTGCAAAAGGGGTGGGGTCACTGGCATGACAAGGACTGAGGAGGAGTGCACAGCATCCCCCCTCTGTGCGCATGTATGTTTGGCTGGCCGTCTCTGGAACGCCAAACATACATGCAGCATTGGAAGAGCAGGCAGAGGCTCCCACAGTACCTCGGATCGCCCGCTGCTTTAATCCTGCTGGCAGCATGAAAGCAGCAGTAGGATTGGACACAGGGCAGGCTTGGAGCCTGAGCCTGTCTCTGCAGATGAGGAGCGGGCAGCGGTTCGGAGGTGGCGCGGCAAATCAGGTAATTTTTTTTTTTTTCATTCATTTTTTTTTGTGCTGCCCTGACCCCCCCGCTCTACACCACCCGCCCCTTCTCCCTCCCACGAGCTGCAACTGCTGCTGCATATTTTTTTTACTATTCGCGCAATAAGGTGCTGCAAATTTTCACAGAGCCCAATTTTTGGTAAATCTGGGTCAAAGTGAATAGGAATTATATGGTTAATCAGTTATGGTTGGTTTCTTTAACGACAATTACAAAACAGATAATATTCTCTAAAATGACATTTAATTATTGGGCCAATTTAGAGTTTGGCAGATGGGGTTTTACTCCATCAGAGAGTTGGAGTAAAGTACTACATCATCCTGAAGGATTCCCCAAGTGCTAAATATTGAGGTGGCCGCCAGCCCCAAAGACACCTCCAGCACTGTCAGGAACCACCATCACAGCGGGTCCTGTCAATGCAGTATAAGTTTGATGGACGGCTACGTCAACATGGTGGAGTCACACAGCAAACTTACATTTTGTTATTTTCCCCAGACAAAAAGCCAAATTGTGATTTTGTTTTGAAAAATAAAGAAATCAATGCCCCTCTCAACATGCAAGTTTTCTCCCATGACAAGGGGGGCATTTTGCAGTTTCACTGCCCCACAAACAATATAACACTGGATTGACAAGTAATAACAAGAAATAAAGGTTGGTCCAAAATGTGACATTCATATAAGTGAGGAAGAGGTTCTTATATGATTGAGTAAACATTGTTGCACTATGCTTCAATACTGGCTTTTGGTTTGTCAAAAGTAGAATGCCAAAATAGATTTCATAATGGTCAATGGAAGAAAATCAGTATTATTCAGAAGAAATTACTAACTTTCTTTTGCCATATACTCAGGATGCAAAAGAAATCTAAGGAATATCACTCATGTCTCTATGAACCAGATATACCAAGCCTTTTCTCAGTTGCAAAAAATGGCCCTATTTAGAGAATTGGGCCATTCGCAACCACAAGTGCTTCTGGTATGTACAAACCACAAATTGTGATTCAGTAACATGTTTCACAATTGCAATTTGAGTTTGTGACCAAAATGTGTAACATCTCTTCCAAATACCGATTCACAGATCTGCGTATTAATGTTTTGCAACCAAACATTAATCTTTACCGTCTACAAACATGTAGAGGTAAGGCATTTAAAAACGCTAAAACAAATCTTTTTTAGGTGTAGGCTGTGGTTTCATAGCAAAATAAGACCAGTATTTTGCAACCACTGCGTCCTACATCTGGCCCTCATGGCCAAATGTATAAAGAATGAGTCATTGCAAATTGCGCACCAACTTTTCCATTTTATTCCATTCTGTTTTTGCAAACTGATCTTTGTACTAGTAGGCCAGTTCACAAAAAACAGATTCTCAGTAGGTCACAAATCATCCTGCCTCCTGAGTATTAATAAGGTATGTTGCATATTGCGACCCACTATGAATCATTGCCATTACAGAGATGGTGGCCTGCTGTAATTGGTTTTAAACAATGCAATCATGTTTTTACATGAAACACATTTTCTTTGAAAGAAAATGAGATGTATTAAATAAAAAATGTAATGTCTAGTCTTAGAAAACATTTTTCTCAACATTCACAAAGGAAACCCCTTCTGGTTTTCAAATGGCGTACCACTGTATGTCTGTAGTGGGAAAAAAATAATGTTTTGCGACTGGATTTCTGGAGCTAAATTTACAAGTGTAAGTTTTTCCAGCTAAAGAGAGGAGTAGTAAGTCCAGCACCACACCTGGCCAACTACTGATACTGCAACACGCTTGTAGGAAGTTGGCTCTGTATATACTATCAAAATGAGGGATAGGCCCTCATTACGAGTTCAGCGGGCGGCCTCATCCACCCATGAAACTTGTCCCGTCACCTGCCTGCCAATGCCGGCAGAACACCGTTGGTCCTATTACAGGTTCACCACAGGGCCTTTACATTGCAGCTCACTCGTAATCGAGCCAGCAGCAATGTGGTAGTGCGGCGGGTGCAGCAGCACCCGTTACACATTCCACTGCCCATAATTTGGGCAGTGGATGTGTGACAGGCTGTGCATGGGGGCTCCTGCACTGTCCATGCCAAGTGCATGGGCAGTGCAGGGGCCCCTAGGTGCCTCCTATGCCCCCATTCTGCCAGCCTTTCCATGGTGTAACCGCCATGGAAAGGCTGGTGGCATGGTGGATCCCTGTACTACTCACCCAAGTAGGTGTGCCAGATCATCGTTGCATGCTGCATGTTGCACAACCTGTCCTTGAGACGCCAGGTGCCTTTTCTGCTGGAGGATGAGCCTGGAGATGGTCTTGTGGCAGCGGTGGAACCTGTGGACAGTGAGGAAGAGGAGGCAGAGGAAGAAGATGTGGACAACAGAAGTAATATAATACAGCAGTACTTCCATTGACACACAGGTAAGACACTGTAACTTCACTTTACATTTCAGTTTTCTGTTGGACATTGTACATGGCAGCCTGATTCCCCTATGTCTATGGTCACTTACTGTACCCTTTGTCATCTCTATTTTCAGATCTCTGTGGCCCACTCTGGCTCCTGGTATGTTTACTGCTGCCCACTAAAGGTCATAACAATGTATATATAACTGTACATATGACTAGCAATATTTTCAGACTGTTGTACTAATACATATTTCAATCATTTGACAGACTCCAGATTTGTATTTGTTCCAAGGGTGTTTTTTTAAGTGCTCATACGTAGAGGGGGATGTGCAATGGGCTGGGGTGATGGTGGAGGAATGTCACAGGTGCATTGTCCAATGGGGCATAGGAAGGGTAGTAATGGCAGTTCAAGGTGGACAGGGTGACAGAGTGGGACAGAAGGGTGACAATCAGGAGAGTCTTATTTCCTGGCGGGGGTCTTGGCAATGATCTCTAGCTTCTGCCTGGATCGCAGGGACTGTTTGCAGGGTGGTTCTTCTTCTGCAAGGGGTGGGGTGCTGGTGGCCTGTTGGTCCTGTGGCGGGGCCTCCTGTCCACTAGCGCAGGCGGAGTTGGAGGGCTGTTCTTCGGTGTGGCTAGAGTCAGGGGCCCATTGTTGTACCACTGCCTCCCTCAATGTCTTGCCCATGTCAGCCAGCACCCCTGCAATGGTGACCAGGATGGTGTAGATGTTTTTGAGGTCCTCCCTGATCCCCAAGTACTGTCCCTCCTGCAGCGGCTGGGTCTCCTGCAACTTGTACAGTATCTGGCCCATCGTCTCCTGGGAATGGTGGTATGCTCCCAAGATGTTGGTGAGGACCTCCTGGAGAGTCGGTTCCTTGGGCCTGTCCTCCCCCTATCGCATAGCAGTCCTCCCATTTTCCCTGTTGTCCTGTGCCTCTGTCCCCTGAACCGTGTGCCCACTGCCACTGACCCCAGGTCCCTGATCGTCCTGTGTTTGTGGGGTTGCCTGGGGTCCCTGTAGTGGTAGACACTCTGCTGATTGACCTGTGGACAGTGGCATGGGCCCGCTGGGCGGGTGCTGTGCTGGTGTTTCCTGAGGGGGGAGGCTCTGTGGTGGGTTGGGACTGTGACAGGGTAACCGACTGTCCAGAGGTCCCTGTTGGGCCACGTTGTCATCGTGATCCAGGGGTGCAGAGCTGCTGTCATCACTGTGGGCCTCCTCTTGTGGGGGCTGGATGTTGCTGGCAACTCCTCTCTGGTGATGTTGAGTAGGGGTCCTGTGGGGATGAAAATGCAGTGTTTTTGTATCTGCGTGTGCCATCTTATGCCTGGGTGTGTTTCCCTGTATGGTTGGGATAGCCCTGTCAGCTTTGCCTTGTGTGCATGGTGATTTTGTGGGCTAGGTGATTCTCTCTAATGGGCATGCTGTGGTGATGGGTGTCCATGCAGGTCTGTGATGGGGGTTTATGGATTGGTGTTACATGCAGGGCTTGGTATTGGGATGGGTGGGGTGTGATAGTGGGGTATGCATGAGGTGGTTGAGTGATAGGGGTGAGGGTAGGGTTAAGAGTTTGGGATGGCATGCTGGTAGGGTGGGGGATATAGTAGTAAAGATATGACTTACCAGAGTCCAGTCCTCCTGCTACTCCTGCAAGGCCCTCAAGATGCATGATCACCAAGACTTGCTCCTCCCATGTTGTTAGTTGTGGGGGAGGAGGTGGGGGTCCACCGCCAGTCCTCAGTACAGCTACCTGGTGTCTTGCAACCACAGAACGCACCTTCCCCCGTAGGTCGTTCCCCCTCTTCCTAATGCCATCCCTTGTTCTTGAATGCTGTCCCACGGCGTTGACCCTGTCCAAGATTCTCTGCCATAGCTCCATCTTCCTAGCAATGGACGTCTGCTGCACCTGTGATCCAAGTAGCTGTGGCTCTACCCAGATGATATCCTCCACCATGACCCTTAGCTCCTCCTTCTCTGAAAACCTGGGGTGTCTTTGGGGTGCCATGGGTGTGAGTGATATGTGTGTGGATGTGTGGGGTGATGTGTGGGGTGATGTGTTGTGGTGTGTGCTGTGAGGTGCTTGGATGGTGTATGGGTGATGGTGTTCTGTGGCTCAGATTGAGTGGGTGCTCCTGGCTTGTGTCTCTCTCTGCTGGCAATCTTTTTTTTTTAGTTGAAAGGCTTGTGCGTAATGTGGGTGTGTGTTTTATAGTGGTCTGAGTGTGTGGGCGTTGTGTGTGTATGTGTGTCAGGTGTGTGTAGTTTGAATTGTTCAATGTGGTGGGGTTTTGTAAATGTGTGGGTAATTTGAGTGCAGCGGTGTGTACCGCCAATGGTTTACTGTGGTTGAAAGAGCGCCACAGTGATCCGAGGGTCCTTATACTGTGGGCTTATTTCTGTTGGCGTAACGGTGTGGGTTTTGGTACCGCCAATTTATCACTGACCTTTGGTGTGGCGGACTTGTGTGGGTGTCTGTATAGTGGCGGATTTCTCAGTGTGGGTCATAATACCCATAGCGGAATACTGCCGCGGTCACGGTATGTTGGCGACCGTCAGCACAGCGGTAGGTGGCATTTACCGCCAGGGTTGTGATGAGGGCCATAGTCTCCACAAGCATGGTAACACATTGTAGGTCTTCTTAAAAAAGTTGTTGGACCTGGCCCTTTTTGCAGGGTTATCTCCAACGTTTTGCCTTTTTCCTCCTATTTTTTCTGACCTGTTTTTGTGGGCTTTAGTACTCTGGGCACTTTAGCACTGCTAAACAGTGCTTAAGTGCATATGCTTTCTGTCTAAAATGTACTTGTGATTGGTTTATCCATGACTGGTATATTTGATTACCAGTAAGTCTCTAGTAAAGTGCACTATGTGTGCCCAGGGCCTGTAAATCAAATTCTACTAGTCAGCCTGCAGCACTGATTGTGCCACCCACATGAGTAGCCCATAAACATGCCTCAGGCCTGCCTTTGCAGTGTCTGTGTGTGCAGTTTTAAACTACCATGCACCCACTTGCCAGGCCCAAACCTTCTCTTTTACTACATGTAGGTCACTCCTAAGGTAGGCCCCAGGCAGCTCCATGTTTAGGGTGCAGTGTATTTAAAATGTAGAACATGTACTGGTGTGTGTCACATGTCCTGATAGTGAAATGGTACTAAATGTGTTTTTCATAATAGCAAGGACTATCTCTATGATAGGGTGACATGGGGATTGACTTAAAGTGTCTTTTAAGTGTAATTTCCTATTGGGAGCAGATCGAGATATGGATCTTGGGGTCTCTGAACTCACAATTAAAAAATACAACTTTTGGTGAAGTTGTTTTTTGAATTGTAAGTTTGTAAATGCCACTTTTAGAAAGTGGTCATTTTCTTGCTTAACCATTTTGTGCCTCTGCCTGTTTGTGGAATACACATATGGGTCAGAATGTTTTGTGCATTCATTCTAGACAGTCACGCAAAGGAAGCTGAGGTGTGCCCTGCATATCCTGATGGGCCATCACCAGGCTGATAGGTCTTACTGAGCTAGAGTTCTGGGAGGACTGACGCTTGCACCTCAATAGGGCTGTACTTGTCCTCACTCAAAGCAGCCTCTAACCCCCTGGAGTGTGTCCGAGCCCAGGGAAGGGAAATGCAAGGTTTTGTGCACTACTTCACTTTAAAGTTTGCCTACTTTAAAGGCAGAAATGGGTTTAAATGGGTTTAAATACTAGACCTCTGACACCAGAGAGTTAGAATCCTTCAGGACTGGAGACATTCTGCCAGGAGAAGAGCTGAATGCCATAGGAGGGACTGCAACTCTCCCTCTCACTGAGGCTTTATTATGATAGTCTGTGGCTTGCTGCTTCTGTCCTGAGAGTGAAAGGACTGGCCTTTGCTTTATACACCCTGTATTTCTTCATAGTGATGACAAGTCATTAAGTGATTGACTAATGACTGCCTTTACAAAAGCGAAAGGCAGTCATGCTGTTTTAAGTACACTTTGACTGTGTTCTGTGTCATGCCTTCAGATATAGGTAAGTATTTGGTTTGATATTTCCCCCTACCTATTACCACTTCATGAAGACTATGGCACTCATTATGAACATGGCAGCAATCACTGCCGACCGCCGTGGTGACGGTGAACAGAAAACCGCCAGTGGCAGATCCTGGACACCGCTGAATTATGATGCCAAAGAGTCAAACCTCCAAAAATCCTGCAACTCCACCCACCTTCAGGGCCCACAATGGCAGAAAAGCAGTACACACCACCTAACCACCTCAATGCAGACAAATCCTTCCTCCACCAAATAATGAAGCACAAATCAGCATGGCAGATAGTGGATGCCGAACGACCATTGGCGGTATAGACCGGCACGGCCAGTAGTGGGACCCACCAACATCAAATGCACATAATGGCAACTTTGAAACCCATACACCTGACACACATCCACAACACTATAAAACACTCACACACACACCCCACAATCCTTTGCATGTCCTATAGCACAACTGAGATTGACAACACAACATGCAAACACTGAACACAACATAACACAAGTCACACGCACAAATACACCACCAAATCACATACAAACCCCAAACACGTTTACAAGCCACACACACAACCACACGACAGCACCCTCACCAATACACCCACAACGCACACCTTGGCCCCCCTTAAGCACCCCCGCTTCACAGATAGGGAGCTAAGGACCATGTTGGACGAAATACTCAGGGTCGAGCCACAACTATTCGGGGCACAGGTGCAGCAGACACCGTGACCAGGAAGATGGAGCTATGGCAGATGATTGTCAACAAGGTCAATGCAGTGGGAAGCCATCCACACACAATAGATGACATCCGGAAGAGATGGAATGACCTGTGTAGGAAGGTTCGGCCAATGGCATCTAGGCACAACATCGCCGTACAAAAGACTAGTGGCGGTCCCCGCCTATACCCCCCGAATACACTGACTGGGAGGAGAAGGTCCTAGCTATCCTGCACCCGGAGGGCCTCACCGGACTCACTGGAGGACTGGACTCGGGTAAGTCAACTACAATACCTTAACAGTCACCCCACCTATAATGCATGTATCACCCCACCCCTCTCACTCCCACCAAGACCCCATCCCCAGCCAGTCCACAAAACCCGCCTCCAACTACCCTACATGCCCTGAAGGTGGGTGGAGTTGCAGGATTTTTGGAGGCTTGACTCTTTGGCATCATAATTCAGCGGTGTCCAGAAACAGACTTCCATCCTGCCTCCTGTGCACAGTCACCTACCCCTGCATGGATTCCCAGTGGCACTCCAGGACCCAAAATGTACCTCCACCCCCCACATAAAATGCAAAGATATGTACACGAAGGGACCTTGCATGCCACGACAGGGGAATATAAGCACAAAATAGGGCAGAGCAGTACTTCAATTGCCAAAATAGTACCTGACACCCACATGTCCATTTCCCCCCTACAGGCACCACTACCCATGCCACCCGGACAGAAGCGCCCCACACGACGACAGAGCCCCCACTCAGGAGAGTGCAGAGGGATGTATGGAATTTGAGGAATACCCTGGCCCATCACACAGTCCTGGACTGTCACCCTCCAGCAGTCCCACCCAGGATACCACTGACAGCCCCACCACCCAGCCACCATCATCAACTCTGGCCAAACGACCCCACACCAGTGTCTCCCGGCCACAGACTGGTAGGCCACATGTACAGAGGCCACAGTCTCCACCCACCAACAGGCAGGATGATGAAGGACCCAGTTCAAGTGGGACTGCCAGACCTGTGCAGGGGACACAGGCACAGGGGGCTAGTGCCAGTGGGAGGACATCAGTGGCCCGGGGGGGTGGGTTGGCCAAAGGATGGATGCAGCATCCCAGGAGGTGATCTCTGAGGTCCTGGGAGAATAACACCATAACCAGGACAGGATTGTCCAGATCCTGGCCAGCTTGGAGCAGAATCTGAGGCTGCAGATAGCACACCACCAGGAGGCCAAGGAGCAATGGAAACATCTCAATGCCACAATGGCCACCATTGAAGGGGTGCTGCAGCACCAGTACCACAGCCAGTCACAGACCTCCACCCACCTGCAAGTCCCTACCACTATCCAGGATACTGCCCTTCCATCTACATCTGCAGCAGCTACTGGACTGGTGGCACTACCCCTGCAGCCCAGCTCTAGCCATGCAAATGTGCCCTCAGACCCAGACATGCCACTGAAACACCAGCCCAGCCCACTGCTACGAAGTGACTGTGCGCTAAACTGTCTCCCTTGTGTGCCACTGTGCTCCCTTGTTGACTTGCCACTGCCATCACACCATCTACCAATGGCCACATGGAACAAAACCCAGTGCTACCAACAGCTGAGCAAATGTATGGATATGCAACATGTGCCCCCCCCATCACTGTCCCAAGGAATATGTATATTTTCTCACTTAATAAATACACCTATGCGCTCCAATCGTATGTCCCTCTTCCATATGAGATATCAATTGGGAGTTTATATGCATTAGCCAGTCAATTTCATAATTATACCTTTATTGCAGGAGGGGATCGAATGCACTGTAGTGTCTGAAGTATGTCACACTGTACCTAATATTGGGTTATTTGGCACGCCACTTCAGTCATCAGTTAACAGTGTAAATGACTATAGACACCACATTACCAATTGCATGAGTCAGACTGAAACTATTCAGTGAAGACATCAGCAACATTGAGCAGTACCTTAGAGTCACTGGAAGTATAGGCGGATCAGCTGGTACCTGGATTTGATATCGTCCCCCTCTTCTTCCTCACCATCACTCTCATCCCCATACTGAGGTTGCTGGGCTGGTTGGACAGCACCCTCCTCTTCCAGAAGGGGGATAGCTTTCCTCACAGCCAAGTTGTGCAGCATGCAGCAGGCCACCACTATCTCACACACCTTGTCAGGGACATACCACAGGGATCCCCCAGAGAGATGGAGGCTGCAAAATCTAACTTTCAGGAAACCTATAGTGCGCTCAATCACCCTCCTAGTATGTCCATGGGCCTCTTTATAATTCCTCTCTGCATCTGTTCTGGGATTCCTCACAGGTGTCAGGAGCAAATGCAAGTTTGGGTAGCCAGAATTACCAGCGAAAGTGGGTGAAACAGGACCTTACGAAACTGACTTTACATGCACATTGACTGGCTGTCAGCTATGTACAGATCCAGTGTCATACACACTCACCTATGAGCCATCCTCTGTCTCCTTGTTATTCTATCAAGTGTGGTACATTGCTGTTTCTGAGGACAAAGGAATCATGGACTGAGCCTGGGAAACTGGCATTGACATGTGAAATGTACTGGTCAGCAGTACACACCAATAGTATATTCATGGAATGATAGTTTTTCTGATTCCTGTACACCTGTTCATTCACTCTTGGGGGTATGAGAGCTATGTGGGTTCCATCAAAGGCACCAACCGCATGTGAGATGTTAGCAAAGGCATAAAATCCAGATTTGATGGCAGGAAGTTCAGCCCTTTGGGGAAACTGGACATATGTTTGCAGGTGCTGGACGATTGCATCCAGGAATATTGACAGGATGAGGCTGAACATTGGCTGAACATTGGCTGTGAGACCCCTGAACCCATGCCCACTGTCACCTAAAATGAGCCTGTAGCCAAAAAATGGAGTACAGATAGCACTTGGACAGTTGTAGGGATGGCATGCTGATTCTGATAAGCCGGTTTCAGTACAGGATCCATTAATGCACAGAGGTCGTCATGGACAGTAGCTCTATTGAGTCTGTAGGTGACAATGATGTGACATTCCTCCATAGTTTCCAAATCAACCAGAGGTCTGTAAACAGATGGGGCCCTCCCTCGCCACATGGGTCTGTACCTATGGGGGAGGAAAGAATACATATTGAGTGTAAATATACACCTACATCACATGATGTCACTGTATCTTTGTAAGTGTGACACGTAGGTAACACACACAGACGCAAAGTATGAAGTACACAGTCAGGCATATGTGTGCTGAGTTAACTCTGTAATAATGGCATCCCAGGGTGGACACAATTCCAAAGATGGGTGCATGTGATGATCCTAAACTCATGTCAGCAAGCGACTAAGGTTGGAGATTTTGAGGCCCTGGATGAGGCCCCTGGCCAGGCCATGGTAACGTGGTAGTAGCAAAATGGCAGCCTCCTGCCATCCAGGTATGAGGGATTGGAAGTGACTTAGGGCCAGATGTAGCAAGCCGTTTGCATGTCGCAAACTGCGAAAATCGCAGTTTGCGCCATGCAAACGGCCTCCCGCGATGCACATTCAGAAATACCAACTCGCAATTTGTGAATGCGACTCGCAAATAGGAAGGGGTGTCCCCTTCCTATTTGCGGTGCGCATCGCAATTCAGAATTGCTTTGTGACCGCAAATGCGGTCACAAAGCAACTCGCAGTTACCACCAGTGTCACACTGGAGGTAACTCATTCGCAAAAGGGAAGGGGGTCCCCATGGGACCCCTTCCCCTTTGTGAATGTCGACAAAAATATTTTTTCAGAGCAGGCAGTGGTCCTGTGGACCACTGCCTACTCTGAAAAAAACAAAAACAAATGGTTTTGGTATTTTTTTCATTTTGCAACTCGTTTTCCTTTAAGGAAAACGGGCTGCAAAATGAAAAAAAAAAATGCTTTATTTAAAAAGCAGTCACAGACATGGAGGTCTGCTGACTTCAGCAGGCCACCATCCCTGTGAGTGCAGGGACTCGCTATGGGGTCGCAAAATGCAACCCACCCTTATGAATATTGATGAGGTGGGTCTTTGCGACCCCATAGCGAGTCGCAGACAGTGTCTGAGACACCATTCTGCATATGCTTTTGCGATTCTGAAATTGCAAGTCGCACCGACTCGCAATTTCAGAATCGCAAAAGCATATCTTGCTACATCTGGCCCTTAATTCCTCTGGCGTTAGTCGTCATGGCGGAAGCCGGTGTTCACCGCTGTGCACCCGATCATTGGATTACATTGTATTGTATTGTATTGTATTGTAATCGTATTTATATAGCGCTTACTACCCCTGACGAGGCGTCGAAGCGCTTTTCGATGAGTAGCACGCTACTCCGGTACCCAAAGAATTAGTGATGGATTAGTATAATTTAATAAGGAGTACAGTTTTAGTATTATTATGAGTTAATTTGAGTTGCGGATATGAGAGTTTGTTAGTTAGATTGACTGGAGTAATGGAGGGGTGGAGGAGGAAAGAAATCCAGAAGTGTTAATTGGGAGTTTATCCTTCATTTGCTCAATCCAAAGGCTTGAGATGAATAAAAGGGGGGCGGAGGGGAAAGAGGATGTGGAAGGGTTAGGGAGAGCATAGTAGCAGGGTGAGATGAATGCAGGAGAATTTAGTAGGGTTGTGTGGGAGGTCACAGAGGTAGAGTGAGGTTTGGTGAGTTAGATGTGGAGGTGGAGGGATGAGCTTAGGCAGAGATATTTAGGAGATGGAAGTGGTCGAAGGGATTTGGGATGAGTCCGAGTGAGAATGGAGGATAGTTTGATAGAGACATGACATAAGAGCGATGAGTAGATAAGTGTGATAAAAAGAGAGCAGAAATTCATAGAAACATGCCAGGCACAGAAACAACATATACACATATATATATATATTTATACACACACACACACATGACTATACACACACATCTGCACATACAATACATAATTAGAAACATGGGTAAAAAATACTTAGTCGTCCATCCATCATCCTGGTAAAAAGGCGGGAACTCCCCCACCTACCTCGAGGGTGGACGGGGCGTGGCCCAGCGGGCGGAGCCCACAGGTGCTCCACAAAGGGAGAAACCCTCCACTCTGTGTCTCCAGCAGAGGAAGACAGAAACCGCGCGTCCCAGTCAGACACAGACCACGCTCCAGCACATCATCAGCTCACCTCCAGGAAGGATTCCAGATCCCCTCCGCCATGGGATCTCTGAGCGCACAGCCCCGCCCCGCCCCATCCCTGCTAAGCCCAAGAGCCAGGGTGGGCCGTCCTTTCCAGAAGGTGAGCTTCAAACCGCGGCATCTGCCGCGTCCACATTGTACACTAGGGTACGTGATGGGCCACGGGGGCAAAACGTCTTCAGCAACCTTGTGTGCCCCCGGCAATGTCATTGCCACTAGTGCGTCCCCGCGGAGATGTCCTTGCGCCCCTGCGCATCAACGACGCACCACGCGAGTCGGCGGCAAACGCAGTGGGGTCGCCTTGGAAAGCTGTCCATCATTCTGGCAAGAGGTGGGAATTTCCCTACCTATTTCGAGGGTTGACGGGGCGTGGCTCAGCGGGCGGAGCTTACAGGTGCTTCATAAAGGGGGAACCTTCTACTCTGTGTCTCCAGGAGAGGAAGATAGAAACCGCGCGTCACAGTCAGATACAGATACATTGTTATCAATGGGGAACCTGGGCCAATCATGATCGCCGCCGGCGGTGATGGAGCACACTGTCACAGTACCTATGCCATTTTGTCAGACCCTTGACACTTGGCTCCTGATTACCGTGCAGGGTAGTGCTCCACTGCATGTGCTGCTGTGTCCTGACTCTGGTCCATTAAATGGCATGGGTCACAGGGGAACGGGCCCCGGCCTTTACCATGAAGGAGTTGAAGAAGCTGGTGGACGAGGTCCTACCCCTGTATGGCAAGTTGTATGGGTGACCAGAGTAGGTGAGTTGGCGTCTGTCATTCTTAGATGTGTGTGATTGCGGCGGATGCCTGTATGCATGTGGGTTTGATTTGTGACTGCCCAGCCGTAGACTGTCTGGCATGTACTGTATGTGAGTTGCTAACATGGTTTTCAACAAGGGCCGATCCGTAGGGAACGACATGTCATCTGTATTCGATGCATACATATTGACGTCTGTTTCTTTGCTCTGTGTGTCCCATGCAGGTCAGCGCACATCAAATGAAAGGCATGTGGCAAGCCATTGCCAAGGAGGTGTGGGCCCTGAGGGTCTACAACCTGCAGAGCACCCACTGCAGGAAGCGGTGGGAGGACCTGAGGAGGTGGGCCAGGAAGACCGGAGAGGCCCAGCGTGGGAAGGTCTCCCAATGGTGAAGGGGTGCCCGTTGGACCCTGACCCCCCTAATGGCCTGCATTCTGGTGGTGGCCTATCCGGATTTGGATAGGCACGTGAAGGAAGCACAGCAGCCACGAGGGGGTGAGTACCAACACTGTTGTGATACTGTTTTGATGGATGTATGTTGGTGCTGTGGTATGCATGCATTTTAGTTCCAGGCATTTGGACAGGTGTGTTCCTGCAGTCCTGCCACCTCAAAGTCTCATGCGGAGATCCCCTTTTGGTCATCTGGTATGCATTGTGGCCTCATGGATTTGTACGTGCATTGGCAGGGCATGGTCTCTCATGGGTGTACTCCACACAGTGTATCAGGTTCGTGTTTTCTGTGGGTAATGTTGTGTATTCTGGGGTAATGGCCACTGGTCAGGGGCACAGTCATGACGTATGTTATAGGTGCTGCATGTAGGTGTGTGACCTGGTTGGGAGTGTGTGTGAGCCAGAGATGTGCATATATACAGGTTTTAACAAAGTTCTCCCATGTTTTGTCTCTCCACCCCTATGCTCTTGTGTCCTTTGTGTACATCAGCATCATCTGGCGAGGGAGAAGTGGCACTGGTGAGTGGGGATGCAGCATCCCATGGTTCCAAGGAGGTAGAGTCGACGGATGCCAAGGGGACCAGTGGGTTGGAGGGCGAAGGGAGTACCACGAGGGAGGCAACTACACTGGAGGTAGTGACTCTGATACCTCCTCCGATGGGAGCTCCCTGGTGGTGGCGGACCCTACTGGGCACACCCATTCTATACCATCTTCCACCACCCCCCATGCTATCATCTCCCTTCCAGTTGCTCCCCACCCAGTTGCCCATGCCCACTCACCCAGGAGGGTGGGTGTCTCCTTTGCCCCAGGCACCTCATCCCCTGCCCCAGTTAGCCCTGCTGCCCTCACGGAGGAGGCTGTTAACCTCCTGAGAACCATCTCTGTAGAATAGACAACCATTGTGAATGTCATCGAGGGGCTAGCATCCCAGATGTAGCAATGCAATGCATACCTGGAAGGCATTCATGGTGCCATGTCTGGCCTACAGAGATCTTTTCAGGCTCTGGCCTCCTCTTTGATGGCAGTCAGTGTCCCTGGTCTTTCTGTCCCACCACCTCTACCCCTTCCAACACCCCACTCCCTTCACCCATCCAAAGCACACGCACAGACAGCCATGCACATATGTCAGCACACAAGAAGCGCACAGATAAACACAAGCACCACACTTCCCACCACAGGCAGGCACACACCCAACATACCAAAGCACACACAACAACATCCACTTCCCCCGGTGTGTCATCCTCTCCTGCCACCCTGTCGGTCACCTCACCATGCACACCCACACGCACTGCACCCTCAGTCACTGCTGCTGCCCTCATTCATGCAGTCACCACAACATCTGACATCCTGACATGCACCCCAGACACCACACCTGCACTCACCAAAACTACATTGAGAAACACTTGCAGCACACTCACCAGACCTGCAGACACCCACACAACATCCATGTACACTGGCAGCCTGTCTTGTCCCACTGTGTCCACCCCCCTCCTCCCAAAACACTCAAACATTCACAGACATCCACATCACACACATCCACCACACATCAGCATACTTTACAGGCACCTGCATTCATGTGCGGCACATCTACACCTGGTACAAGCACTCCCTCAACCTCCACTCCCAGACCTGCCTCCAAATCCCCTCCAACGGCCCCTAAGAAGCTTTTCCTCATCCGTATTGACCTGTTCGAACCCACTGGCCCACTCAGTCTTGTCCCTAAACGTGGCCATCTCCTTGCCCAGTCCACTCCTTACATGTCCAAGTCTGCCCCAGTCCTCCCTTCCCATTTCCATACCCCTTCCCCACGTAGGAAGAAGCCCTGTGTTGGCGCAGGTCCCTCTGCCACCTCCAGTCCAAGCCCACTCCCCCTCCTTCCAAGGGCAAGCCCAAACCCCCTCCACCTCCCAAACCTAATCCCAAGCCCCCCCTTCCAGACGTAAGTCCCCACCCCGCCACCCCTTGCCCCTGTTCTCTGAGGTGCCTGGCTGTCCCATTGATGTCCCTTTGAAGTGGAGTACCCTTTGTACATGTGGGAGTCAAGTTCTGCCTATTTTGGCCCTTCAGGGTATTTACATTGTACTGGACGATGGCTTCATTTGGACAGTATGTTTTTTCAAGTTAATCAATTTGAGTGCCCAGTAGTGCTGTTGGCACAATATAATGGCATTGTTCAGCATTTCACTGTGGGGGGGTGGTGTGCACATGTGTGTACTTTGGTGCAGGTCTTTTTTGTCTTGTGTCAGGTAAGTACATCTTGTTATGGTATGAATGGTTTGGGATGGTGGAAGGGGTTGGGAGTACTTTGTGGTGTGGGTTGGTGTGTAACTGTGCCCTTTATTCCCATGTGTATTAGGTTGCAGTACTTACCATCGTCGTCTTCGTCGGCGGTCATGGTCGTGGAGATTTATGGCAAGGAGCAGCACTGGTATTATTTCCAACTCTCTCTCCATGTCTGCATCGGCGTGTTGTGTGTGCCTCCTGTGAGTGTTTCCTTTTATATTGTTTGTTTCCGCCACGCTTTGCCTGGTGTGTTTCATTATTTTGTGGGCGGGTAGGACCTTTACGCCGGCCTGTGGGTGGCCTCCTCCGTCCTCGTCGGTACTACAAAGATGGCGGTGTGTGGATGGACCGCTACTTGTTTCTCATGGGTTTCATTATTTGGCAGACCGGACCACCAGCATGTTGGCTTGAGTTACCGCACCACCGGCAGGGCAGTGATTACCGCCATGTTCATATTGACCACCTCTATATTTAAAAAAATCGTATGGAGTACCATGGTACTACCTCTGGACTACTGAAGTACTTGAAATAAAAAAATTTTAAAAACAAAAAAATACACTGTAATACACTATGGCCCTCATTATGACCCTAATCCCGCTTACCACCACCCTGATGGCCACCAATTTACTGCTGCGGTGGTGGATATCCGTTCACCATATTATGACACACACACCAATCCGACAGAATTCAGCCCCAGACACAAATCCGCAGACCAAAGGTCAGTGATAAAGTGGTGGTCTCAAAACCCACACCAATACGTCATCAGAACAACGCCCACCACATTATGACCCACGAATCACTATGGCGGACATTCAATGGCGGTAAACCATTGGCGGTACACAGCGCGCGCTCAGAATGGACACCCACAGACAAAACTACTCCACATTGGACAATTCAAACAACACACACCTCACACCCATACACACATCACACCCACACACCCACACCACTATAAAACACACACCCACATTACCCACAACCCCTTGCAAATACAAATCATTGGCACGAGACTGACACCAAGACCTCTGACACAACTACATACACACACCACATACACCCATACATCCCTCACGCATCCCACTTCACACACCCCAACACATTACCCAACACACCCTCACCAACACACGTCACATAGCACCCATGGCACCACAAAAGCACCCCCCTTTCAATGAGGAGGAGTTAAGGGTCATGGTAGAGTAAATCGTCAGGGTAGAGCCACAGCTATTTGGAGCACAGGTGCAGCAGATATCAATAGACAGGAAGCCAGAGCTACAGTGGAGAATTGTGGACATGGTCAGCGTCATGGGACAGCACCCTAGAACAAGGGACAACATCAGGAAGAGGTGAAACGACCTACGGGGGAAGGTACGTTCCATAGCAGCAAGACACCAGCTCGCTATCCAGAGGACTAGCGGTGAACCTGCACCTCCTCCCCCACAACTCACAGCATGGGAGGAGCAAGCCTTGGCAATACTGCATCCTGAGGGCCTGGCCGGAGTCGAAGGAGGACTGGACTCTGGTAAGTCAACTCTCTACTATTATCACCCCCCTACCTGCATGCCATCACATAGCCTGACCCTCACTCCCATCACTCCACTACATCCCAAACACTCCACCATCACATCTCTTCAATCGCAATGCCAAGCCCTGCATGCTGTACCAATGCACGGATACCCCTCACAGCCCTGCATGGACACTCATCACTAAAGCATACACAGCATAGGGAAACTAATAATCCCAACATATACCAACATACACAAGTAAAAGCTGGCAGGGCAACACCAACCATAAGGGGGAAGCCAGTGATGTACAATATGTCATACACATTAACCATAACACATCATTTACATCCCCACAGGTACCCCAGCTAATGTCACTGGAGAGGAGGTGCCAGAACTATCCAGCCCCCCCACCAACTGAAGAGGCCCACAGTGATGACAGTAACTCTGGTCTTCAGGATCTGGATGATATACCTGGCCCATCAGGGACCACTGAACAGCCGGTTACCCAAGCCCAGTCACAGACCACCACAGAGCCTCCCCCATAAGGAACCAACATCACAGCACCCACCCAGCATCCCCAAACCTCTGTCCTCAGGACACATCAATTAGCAGTGTGTCCACCTATACAGGGACCCCAGGCCACACCTTGCACACAAGACAATCAGGGATCTGGGGTCAGTGGCAGTGGGCACACCGTTCAGGGGACAGAGGCACAGGGAAGAATGCTGTGTGCCAGGTGGAGGACAGGACCAGGGTCCAACTCTCCAGTAGGCACTCTCTGAGATCCTGGGAGCCTATCAACATTCCCAGGACACGATGGGCCAGATCCTAGACAACGTGCAAGAGAACAGGCGACTGCAGGAGGGACAGTATCAGGGGATCAGGCAGGCCATCGTCAACACCCTGATCTCCATAGCAAGGATGCTGGCAAACATGGCCAACATTATGAGGGAGGCTGTGTCACACCAGCGGGCCCCTGCCACTAGCCAGTCATCTGAACAGCCTTCCACTTTCACTGCCTCTAGTGGCCAGGAGGTCCCGCCACAGGACTCACAGGACACCAGCTCCCCCCGCAGAAGGTGAACCACCCCTCAAATGTTCCCTGCGATCCAGACAGAAGCCAGAGGCACTTGCCAAGACCCCCGCCTGGAAATGAGACTCTCCTGATTGTCCCCCTTGTGTCCCACTCAGTCGCCCTGTCCACCTTGAACTGCCATTGCTCCCCTTTCTATGCCCCCATGGACAATGCACCTGTGCTGCAAACAGACTGGAACAATACCCTGGACTTTCCTCCATCATAACCCCATCCCATTGCATTTTCCCCTCTATATATTACCCTTTGATAAAAATCGATTTTGCATATGTCATGTATTTCAAATATGGATAGATTGAAACAGGTACAACTATTGCAAATGAACTGTACATAGAATGAACATAGGATTAATGACCTGTAACAGGCCTGGTTGTGCAACATGCCAATGCCACCACTATCTGGCAGACCTCCTTGGGTGAGTAGCACAGGGATCCACCTGTTAGATGGAGGCACTGGAACCCGGCCTTCAGGAGGCCAAAGGTCCTTTCAATGATCCTTCTAGTTTGCCCATGTGCCTCATTATAACATTCTTCTCCCCCTGTCCTGGCATTCCTCACAGGGGTCAGCAGCCATGATAGGTTTGGGTAACCAGAGTCACCTGCAAATATTGAGGGACAACATTAAGCCAGACACTATCCTATATGGCCCACACCATACCCATACACCAACATATACTAGTTGGGAGCCAGGGCTCACCTATTAGCCACACCCTGTGCCTTTATAGTTGGCCCATCATATTTGGGATGCTGCTATTCCTTAGGACAAAGGCATCCTGCACCGACCCAGGATAGTTATCATTGACATGGGAGGTATACTGGTCCGCCATGTCACGTTGTAGGTACTCCTCAGACTCGGTGTGATGCAAATAAGGTCCACCTCCCGACACCACCAAGTCACCGATAAAAACCACGGTGTATTGGAGTCATCAGGTGAGGGAAGGAAGGGGAAAGGAACAGCAGGGACGGGATAACTGTAAAGAAAAAATACACAGTGTTAAATATCACATTGCCTATCTACTCTCATAAAGTCTCACTAAAATACCCACGACCGTCCCTGCCCATAACTCATGCGGGCAGAACTAGTCCAACGCCTGTCTATTCTCCAACTAAATCATCGATGGATGCCCAGGCCGACTACGAACACCCCTAGTCACTTAAGGGTTTTTTCAAAACCCGATGTTTATGCAAATTAACCCTGTATCTAGGTTGCAACAAAAAAAGAGAAAAAAATATATAATAAGGAAAAGAACTTGTCCCGCACTTCTTCTTTTGATTCAATTAAAACCTAGAACCTCTAAGTAATGTCACGAACTTGAAGAAGACACCCCTTCCTAATTCATAGAATAAGATAAACGGACAAATGTTCCCGGCTGTTTGACTTCTGCGAACAGTACGTCTTGATCCTGAGTTGTCACGAAGAAAACAAAAGGTTCTGTCCTGAACTACCACCATTCATGTTTCACGAGGATCTCAAATTTTTGTGCACCATCTCTGAAGTACACTAAATGTCTGATCACTAGATCCATAACCATACTGGAAGGCGAAACCCTCCGCCAAGAAAACGGCTCGCCTCTTACCACCGGTTCCAAATCTCTAAGGGAGGCAGCTCGTATCTCCTGCTGCCTAAAAATGCTGATCTCCGTGAGGGTTCCGGATGCCTTCAGTTCGTCGTTGTGGACGTGGTGACTTCCCCCATGGGAACGCCGTCCATCCTGCCCTCGTGTGCCTCCGACGGGGAATTAGGAAAGAATAACGCGCATCCGCTTCCGGGAAGTGCCGGAGTTATGCGGTCTTCCCGCGCGAAGCGTCATGGGATATGTAGTCCCTAAGGACTACAAAATCCCGATCGGCCAGGTAGGCGCCTGTTACCCCCTGACAGTACGCCCCCCTCCAACGCGCCTCCTAGGGCCAGGTTTAGTGGGATGGCGAGCATGAAACCGTTGCACCGCCCTAGGGGCATGGATATTGCCCTCCGGCTCCCATGAATCCTCCTCGGCAGTGTACCCTTTCCATGAAACCAAGTACCATAACTTACCCCCTCTCCGCTTGGAATCTAACACACTGCGCACCTCATACTCCAGCTGCCCATCTCTAACCACCGGAGGTGCCGCCCGTTGGGCCGTTGAAAGAGCTGGTTTCAAAAGGCTGCAGTGAAACACCGGATGGATCCTTAAGGAAGCAGGTAAGTTAAGACGGTAAGCCACAGGGTTTACCTGGCGTGATACCACATAGGGACCAATGTAACGAGGATGAAAGACGCTACGTATCTTGAAGCGTATATACTTGGTGGAAAGCCACACTCGATCCCCTGGTTGATACACCGGCGCCTCACGCCGGTGCTCATCACCCCATTTCTTATACTGTTCCTTGGCCTTCTCCAGATTGAATCGTATCTTTTTGTGCATGGATTGGAGGTTCTTAATCATAGCATGGACCGTAGGTTGATCCGTGACATTCCGAGGTATGATTAAAGGTAACATCTCTGCGTGGAATCCCGTGTTAGCACGGAAAGGAGACTCCTTTATCGAGCTATGCCAAGCATTGTTGTATGATAGTTCGGCCAGCCACAGCAACGCTACCCAAGATTCCTGGGCGTCCTTTGCATAACATCTCAGATATTTCTTCAGGGTTTGGTTGAGGCGCTCCGTCTGGCCATCGGTTTGTGGGTGGAAACTGGTGGATAGGGCGGATTCAATGCGCAGAACCTTGCACCACATGCGCCAAAACCTAGCGACGAACTGGGGGCCTCTGTCCGAAATAATGGTTCTTGGTAGGCCATGTAACCGCACCACTTGCAACAGAATTAGATGGGCGGTTTGGCTAGCTGTAGGTAGGTTTCTGCAAGGGAGAAAGTGACCCATCTTGGTAAGACTATCGATTACCACCATGATAGCGTTGTACCCCTGATCCAGTGGTAATCCCACCACAAAATCCACGCTGATGGTTTGCCATGGTTTCTCCGGAGTGGGCAAAGGCATCAACTTGCCCTTGCTCTTTGCGTTTTCTCCCTTGGCTCGAGCACATATCTCACACCGAGCCACCCATGTCGCAACGTCTTTAGCCCAACCTTCCCACCGGAAATGTCGTTGAACTATTTGCGCGGTTTTGGTGTATCCTGGATGACCAGCCGTTACTGCATCATGACACCACTTGAGGGCTTGTACTCGGAGTTCATGTGTTGGTAAATATAAACGATTACCTTGCAACGGTATTCCATGCTTAAGGGTACGGTCCTGACTTACTTCGGCCCACTTCTTCCATTGAGCAGCAGACTTATGCTTCGAAACCTTTTCTAGGAAATGGGAGATATGAAGGGCACAAATCACTCTTTCAGGTTGGATGATTGCTTCCTCAGGTCTTGAAGCTATTTCTTTCACATCCTCTTGTCGAGACAGTGAATCTGCCTTGCGATTATCAACCCCAGGACGGAAGGTGACTACAAAATCATATTCTGAAAAAAACAGCATCCACCTCATTTGTCGCTGGGTAAGCTGCCTAGCCTCCTTCATATACTGAAGGTTTCGGTGATCAGTATATACCGTGACCGGGTGTTGGGCCCCCCACAGATAGTGCCGCCATTCCTGAAAAGCCTTTTTTATGGCTAGCAGTTCCTTTTCTGCTACCGTATAGTTGAGTTCCGTAGCGGATAGCTTCCTAGATAGAAATGCAACAGGATGAAGCTGTCCGGTGGTTTTGTTTCTTTGGGATAACACAGCCCCAATCGCTATGTCCGAGGCATCTGCTTCGACTATAAAAGGTACGTCTGGCTGTGGATGTTGAAGTATAGGTGCTGAGCAAAAGGCCTGTTTTAAAAAGCAAAAAGCCTTCTCTGCCTCCTCTGACCAAACAAAAGACACACCCTTTCTTAGCAACCTTGTTATAGGTGATACAATGTGGGAAAAACGACAAATGAATCTCCTGTAATAATTGGAGAACCCAAGGAAGCATTGCACGTCTCTCACACTAGTGGGTACTGGCCACCCTTGAACTGCCTGAATTTTTCTTGTCGACATGCCGAACCCTTCAGGGCTTAAATCCACTCCCAAGAACTCAACCTTCTGGACATGGAACTCGCATTTGCTCAATTTGCAATAAAGACTGTGATGTCGCAATGCTTGAAGTACTAAGGAAACATGTTCAAGGTGGCGCTCCAAGGATGTAGAATACACCAGAATGTCATCTATATAAACGATCACGAAATGGTCTATGTATTCTTTGAGAACATCGTTCAGAAAATACTGGAAAGCCGCCGGGGCGTTACACAACCCGAACGGCATTACCAAGTACTCAAACAGGCCATAGCGAGTTTTGAACGCTGTCTTCCACTCATCCCCTTCGCGGATTCTGACCAGATGGTAAGCTCCCTTCAGGTCCAACCTTGTATATATTACTGCCTCTTTCACTTGTTCCAATAGCACAGGAATGAGGGGAAGAGGGTATCTATTCCTTATCGTGTTCTTGTTCAACATTCGATAATCGATGCAGGTTCTCAACTCTTTATTAGCCTTAGCTATGAAAAAGAGTGGGGAGGCTGCCGGAGAACAAGAGGGTCTAATGAACCCAATTTCCAGGAAGTGGTCCAAATAATTTCTCAAATGCTTGGTTTCTGGGTTGGATAGAGCATATACCCTACAAGAAGGAAGGAGCGCTCCAGGAATCAGATCTATCTTGCAGTCATATATACGATGGGGTGGCAACGTCTCAGCCTGACCTTCGTCAAACAAATCCTTGAACTCGGCATACACAGAGGGTAATATCACTGCTTTCTCCACCACTGTGGCCAACTGTAGCCCTTGAGCCAATGCTAACGTGGGGGGATTGTCGCCCAAGAAACAGACGCTCTCACACCTCAAGGACTGAAAACTAACTGTCTTGGTTTGCCAATTGATAACAGGATTGTGTATTCTTAACCAAGGCATCCCCAAAATTATTTCATACTGAGGAGCCTCTATTATATCTAGCCTGATCCTTTCTTTATGGGCAGGAGATACCCCTTTAAAAACCAATTCAACGTCCTCAGTTTGTTCTGTAAGGGGTCCAGATTTCAGTGGTGTACCATCAACTGCCAGTACTATTTCAGGTTCCTTCCTGGGAATGCTAGGAAGTCCCAGTCTCTTAACCAAACCTGCATCTATGAAATTTCCCGTGGCTCCGGAGTCTATCATTGCCCTTACTGGGTAGTTTCGATCTCGGGACCCCAGCTCTACTGCTAACAAGAGATGAGATGCCTTTTCCTCTTGTGGAGCAAGGGTTAAAGAAGTTAACCGTAACCCCGGTTGGAAATCTATAAGAGACAAATCCTCTTTCTCTGAAGTCTTCCCTGAAGTAACCGCTGCCTTTTGAGTGGGGAAGTAGGATAACCTTTTTTTTGGTTTTTTGGGGACACTCTCTCACATAATGACCCTTCCTGCCACAGTACATGCACAACCCCTGTACCCTCCTGGTCTCCTTCTCGGTCTTTGACAGGGGTGCCCTAACGGCTCCCACTTCCATAGGTTCCCCACTCAAATCATTGGGATTAGAAACTGGTTGCCCCTCCTTTTCTGGAAAGACAGGTCGCCGATCACCTGCTCTACGCTCAACTCTTCGTTCTGCTATTCTGTGATTCAATCTTAGAGTAAGATTCACAAGATCAGTACAAGTGGAAGGCTGCGGATCTATTTGAGCTAATATGTCTTTCATGTCATCTCGTAAGCCTTGATAATAGAGAGACATTCGCTTCTCCTCTGGCCACCCTGATTCCGCCACTAGTCTATTGAAGGTCGTAAGATAAGTGACCAGGTCAGATCTCCCCTGTCTCAGCTCCAATAATTCCCTATCAGCGCTAAAGGTGGTTGTTCTATGATCAAACACCCTCTCGAAGGCCGCCCGAAAGGCATTCCAATCCGCTAATAAGGGGTCATCGTTTCTGACTAACGGCACTGCCCAGTTAGCTGCGTCTCCCGAGAGATAAGAAATAGCGAACATTACCCGGGAAAGGTTAGAGGGAAAAGACGCAGGCCTACAAGAGAATTGAAGAGACAACTGGGTTAAAAAGGCCTGAACTCTCCTGGGGTCCCCTGAAAACCGTTCCGGACTGGCCAAAGGGATTGGAGGGGAGACGTTCACGGTTACCTGCGGTGTAGATGTTGAGGCATCGAAGGGATTCCTAGTAAGCCTTTCTACTTTTTCCCTTAGGGTCGCCGTCTCGGCCCTAGAATTAGCTAACTCTTGTTGCACCACCACCAACGCCTGTAATACGTCATCCATAGATGCCATTTTGCATTACACCGAGTGGGAGGAGTATTATTCGTGGGCGCGTTATTCTGTCACGTTGTAGGTACTCCTCAGACTCGGTGTGATGCAAATAAGGTCCACCTCCCGACACCACCAAGTCACCGATAAAAACCACGGTGTATTGGAGTCATCAGGTGAGGGAAGGAAGGGGAAAGGAACAGCAGGGACGGGATAACTGTAAAGAAAAAATACACAGTGTTAAATATCACATTGCCTATCTACTCTCATAAAGTCTCACTAAAATACCCACGACCGTCCCTGCCCATAACTCATGCGGGCAGAACTAGTCCAACGCCTGTCTATTCTCCAACTAAATCATCGATGGATGCCCAGGCCGACTACGAACACCCCTAGTCACTTAAGGGTTTTTTCAAAACCCGATGTTTATGCAAATTAACCCTGTATCTAGGTTGCAACAAAAAAAGAGAAAAAAAAATATAATAAGGAAAAGAACTTGTCCCGCACTTCTTCTTTTGATTCAATTAAAACCTAGAACCTCTAAGTAATGTCACGAACTTGAAGAAGACACCCCTTCCTAATTCATAGAATAAGATAAACGGACAAATGTTCCCGGCTGTTTGACTTCTGCGAACAGTACGTCTTGATCCTGAGTTGTCACGAAGAAAACAAAAGGTTCTGTCCTGAACTACCACCATTCATGTTTCACGAGGATCTCTAATTTTTGTGCACCATCTCTGAAGTACACTAAATGTCTGATCACTAGATCCATAACCATTCTGGAAGGCGAAAGCCTCCGCCAAGAAACCGGCTCGCCTCTTACCACCGGTTCCAAATCTCTAAGGGAGGCAGCTCGTATCTCCTGCTGCCTAAAAATGCTGATCTCGGTGAGGGTTCCGGATGCCTTCAGTTCGTCGTTGTGGACGTGGTGACTTCCCCCATGGGAACGCCGTCCATCCTGCCCTCGTGTGCCTCCGACGGAGAATTAGGAAGAATAACGCGCAACCGCTTCCGGGAAGTGCCGGAGTTATGCGGTCTTCCCGCGCGAAGCGTCATGGGATATGTAGTCCCTAAGGACTACAAAATCCCGATCGGCCAGGTAGGCGCCTGTTACCCCCTGACACGCCAAGCACACCATCTGCACATTCATAGAGTGGAAACTCTTACGATTCCTGAACACCTGTTCATTCTGGCGGGTGGGCAAATGCAATATGTGTTCCGTCAATCGCCCCAATTATGTTGGGGATATGTCCCATTGCATAAAACTCACC
This sequence comes from Pleurodeles waltl, assembly GCF_031143425.1. NCBI lineage: Eukaryota > Metazoa > Chordata > Amphibia > Caudata > Salamandridae > Pleurodeles > Pleurodeles waltl. The sequence goes on from NC_090440.1 coordinate 769,558,126, forward strand.
CTTCACAGTGGCCAAATCCTCAACCTGGGGGAATGCTATGTAACTGCACATGTGTTTTATCAGGGCAGACAACACTCTTGTCAGCGCTATTGAGAACATTGGCTGTGACATTCCTGCTGCCAAGCCCACTGTCACTTGGAAAGAACCAGTTGCCAGGAAATGTAGAACTGATAGCACTTGCAAAAGAGGGGGGATCCGGGTGGTGGGTGTGTGTCAGTGGGTGCCCCTAGGCCAGGCCAGACATAGCGGTTTAGGTCCTCTGGTGGCTAAGGGTCTGAAGGGGAAATACTGCCTAGCTTGTTAGCATCCACTACTGGTCAGGGCTGCGTGGGTCCCAGGTGTGCTGCAGTTGGGGGTGTGTGCTCCTCCTCATACCTTGATGGCTAGCAATATCACTGGTAGAGCAATGTAGAGAAAGACAATGGGCAGTAACACTTGTTCTCTAATTCTGTGTTTCCCCATGTCTCCCGATAAAAATGGTACCTCACTTGTGTGGGTAGGCCTAGCGCCAGCGCCAGGAAATGCAACATGGACACATCACATTTTTACATTGAAATCTGACGTGTTTTTTGGAAAGTGCTTAGCTGTGGATTTTGGGCTCTAGCTCAGCCGGCACTTTGGAAAACCTACCAAAGCTGTGCATTTTAGTGCAATGCATAGTGAGTAGGTCTGTTCCCTCTGTGTGAGGGTGCTGTGTACACCAACGGTGGTGTTGGTGTAGTCATTGACGCAGTGTATCCTTTGTCTCTCTCCCCCCTTTCTTGTTTTGTCATCCTGTCCTTATGTGCATTAAGCATCATCTGGCAGGGGAGCAGAGGCACCGGCGACGGAGGGAGCTGCATCCCACAGGACCCTGGAGGCCGAACCCACTGACGGTGAGGGCACCAGTGGGACGGAGGGCGAGGGGAGCACCACAGCGGAGACAGGAGGGGACAGTTCGGACACAGATTCCTCCTCCGATGGGAGCTCCCTGGTGGTGGCAGACACCTCTGTGCCCACCCCAGCTACAGGTACAGCCGCCACCCCCGTACCAGCACCGCACTCCCAGCAGCCCCTCAGTGAGTTTCCCGTGCCCGCTTACCCAGGAGGGTGGGCATCTCTTTCGCCCCAGGCACCTCAGGCCCTGCCCCAGTGAGCCCTGCTGCCCTGAGTGAGGAGCCTATTGACCTCCTGCGATCTATCTCTGTTGGGCAGCCAACCATTGCGAATACCATCCAAGGGGCTGGCAGCCCAAATGCAACAGAGAAATGCATTCCTGGAGGGCATTCACACTGGCATGGTGGCCCAACATAGATCAATCCAGGCTCTGGCCTCCTCTCTGATGGCATCCATTGTCCCTGTTTCTAGCCTCCCCCTCCAACTTCCTCTACCCAATCCCATTCCCCTCAACCCCAACCTATCCCAAGCACACAGGCAGACGAGCATGCACCCAGGACAACATACAAGAGTGGCACAGGCAAACACAAGCACCACACTTCATCCCACAGGTACTCACACAAACAACATCCAAATGCAGACATACCAACATCCACTGCCTCCACTGTGACCCCCTCTTCCTCATCCTCCACCTCCCTCCCGGTTGCATCTACACTCCCACCTGCATGCACTACATCCTCATCCACTACCCCCATCACCAGCACACCTATCAGCACACGCCCCTCACTGGCAGTCACTACCCCCACTTCCATGCACACGTCCCCTGTGTCTTCTCCCGCTGTGTCTGTGCCCCCTCCTCCCAAAGTACACAAACCCAAGCACTCAGACACCCAACAGCCATCCACCTCACAACAGCATCCAATCCATGCACTTGCACCCAAACACAGCAGACTGACACCTCCTACAACCACTCCCTCTTCCTCCACTCCCAAACCATCTCCCTCTTCCCCCCCAATGTCCCTAAGAAGCTTTTCCTCACCAACATTGACCTTTTCCCTAGCCCCCCCCCACATCCCTCACATCAGGCCAGGGTGGTCAAAACCCAGCCAAGCACCTCAGCTACCGATTCCAGGGGCACAGTAGTGTCCACAGCTATACCAGGTGGGAGAGGATCCCAGGCACCATACAGCCGCACTGATAGGGTGCCTGCACCAAGTGCTGCAAGGAAGGACAAGGAGGCACCGCCTGCTGCAAAAAGGAAGGGCAAGGAGGCACCCCCAGCTGGTAAAATGAAGGGCAAGGAGCAATCCCCGGCTGCTGAGAGGAAGGGCAAGAAGCAGTCCCCAGCTGCTGCCAAAAGGAGCAAGGAGCCATCCCCAGCTGCTGGCAGGAAGGGCAAGGGGCCTGCACCAGCAGGCAAAAAGAACAAGAGGCCTGGTGCTGGGACTCAGTCTGTGCCCCCACCACCAACCATGGTGGTTCAGCTGTCCGAGGCTGCAGGGGATGGGTTGGAGCCTCCCCCCACCACTGCTAGCACCACCACCAGCACCACCACCAGCACCACTGTCAGCAGCAGCAGCCTCAGTGGGGAGCCGTCCTGGGCTGCAGGGGAAGAGCTGGAGCCTCCCCCCACCACTGCCAGCACCGCCACCAGCACCACTGCCAGCAGCAGCAGCCCCAGTGGGCAGCCGTCCGAGGCTGCAGGGGAAGGGCTTGAACCTCCCCCCACCACTGCCAGCACCGTCACCAGCACCGCTGCCAGCAGCCCCAGTGGACAGCCGTCCGAGGCTGCAGGGGAAGGACTGGAGCTTCCCCCCACCACTACCAGCACCACCACCAGCACCACCACTGAGCAGCCGTCACCGCCAGTGGACAGTGTGTAGTCCTGCATCCATGGGCTGTTGCGCGGACTGGCCCTAGCAAATCCTGTGGGTCTGCCACCCAGGTGAGAGATTGTGACCTTGCACTCCCCAAGATCTGCATCACTGGGTACAATGCCCCCTTTAGTACCAGTGGAGAAGCCATCCACTCACCCCATCCTCCCTACGATGAAGCTCACTGGGCACAATGCCCCCTCCGGAACCAGTGTGCAAATCACCCAATTGAGAGACTGTTGTCTTGCACTCCCCAGGACCAAGTAGTGGGCAAGTTACCCACTTGAGAGACTGTGGCCTTGCAATCCCCAGGATCCAGCAGTGAGCAAGTCACCCACTTGAGAGACTGTGGCCTTGCACTCCCCAGGACCAAGTAGTGGGCAAGTTACCCACTTGAGAGACTGTGGCCTTGCAATCTTCAGGATCCAGCAGTGAGCAAGTCACCCACTTGAGAGACTGTGGCTTTGCACTCCCTAGGACCAAGCAGTAGGCAAATCACCGACTTGAGAGACTGTGGCCTTGCACTCCCCAGGACTAAGCACAAGGCATGTTGCCCCCTCCAGGACCAGTGGTGTTGTACCATCTTCCAGCTGAGGTGCCCCCCCATTCCCCATCTCCCTGAGGTGCTTGTCTATTTTCGAACTGATGCCCCTGCAGTGTTCTCTCCATGTTGTTGCAGGAGTGAGGTTGGGCCTTGGACTTCGTGATGTGGCACTGTGGCCCACGGACATTGAGGACTGGGCAGTGTCCCTTGCATTGTAAATATGTATATACTTTTTGATTTGGATGCACAAATTTCACCTAGATTTATATTATTACAGCCTTTTTACACTATAGTAGTTGCCCTTACATTATTCCGGAGGGGTACGGGGTGTATATGTTATGTTACTGTATCTGGTTGTGTGTATGGTGTTGGGGGTGAGGGTGTTGCGTGTGTGTGTCACTCTCTTTTTCTCCCCCCCGTGTGCTAGGCAGCAGGTGGATGTGGTCATCTTTGCCAGCACTGGTGTTCATAATGGAGCAGAAAGGAGAAGAGCATGCGGGACACATGCAACTCGGGCTCCAATGCGCAGTGGTTCTTCCCTGAGTCTCCAGAGGTGAGTCATTTCCCTTCTGTGCAGTGTTTCCGCCTGGCTTTTGATGTAATTGATACCGCCCCGGAAAAGGTGGCAGATAGGTGTGTCATATTACTGTGGGAGGTACATTGTCTTCTGCCTGGCTGTTGGCTGTTACCGCCGTGGTGCCTGTTAGTTTCACTTTGGCGGTCAGTGTGTTAAAGTGGCTGTCTGTCTGATCGATTTCCGCCGTGGCCATAATTTCTTATTTATTACCGCCGGCCTGTTGGCGGTATTACCGCCGCTTTATCACCGACCGCCAGGGTTGTAATGAGGGCCTACATTTTTAACATATAGGGGGTCATTCTTACTTTGGCGGGCGGCGCAGGCCGCCCGCCAAAGTAACCCCGTCAGAACACCGCACCGCGGTCGAAAGACCGCTGCGGTGATTCTGAGATTTGCCCTGGGCTGGCGGGCGGTCGCCAAAAGGCCGCCCGCCAGCCCAGGGCAAATCAACCTTCCCACGAGGACGCCGGCTCAGAATTGAGCCGGCGTAGTGGGAAGGTGCGACGGGTACAGTGGCACCCGTCGCGTATTTCAGTGTCTGCATAGCAGACACTGAAATACTTTGCGGGCCCTCTTATGGGGGCCCTTGCAGTGCCCATGCCATTGGCATGGGCACTGCAAGGGCCCCCAGGGGCCCCGCGGCACCCCCTACCGCCATCCTGTTCATGGCGGGTTTCCCGCCATGAACAGGATGGCGGTAGGGGGTGTCTGAATCCCCATGGCGGCGGAGCGCGCTCCGCCGCCATGGAGGATTCAGAAGGGCAGCGGTAAACCGGCGGGTGACCGCCGGTTTACCCTTTCTGACCGCGGCTGAACCGCCGCGGTCAGAATGCCCTTCGGAGCACCGCCAGCCTGTCGGCGGTGCTCCCGTGGCCGGTGACCCTGGCGGTCACCGGCCGCCAGGGTCAGAATCAGGCCCATAACTTTAACACTACTTACAGAATTCATGCATACTACAACATGCTGCCAATTCATTTACCCCTTACAATGTATATTCTGCACACATTTCATCTACATCCGTTCACACACTTTCACACTGTGGGTCTCATTATGGGCTTGGCGGGTGGCAGAGGCTGCCTGCCAAACTCCTCCTGCCATCAGGCAGCCTGTGCGGCCTGAACCCCGCCAGCCCAATTAAAAGTTCACCGCAGGGCTAGCGGGCAGAAACAAAGTTTCCGCCTGCCGGCCTTCCGGTGAACACGGCCTTAACATTGCAGTGGGCTCCTAATGGAGCCGGCTGCAATGTGGCAGTGCAGCAGGTGCAGTAGCACCCGTCGTGCATTCCACTGCTCGTAATTCGGGCAGTGGAATGCACGACGCGGATGTGCATTGGGTCCTTGCACTGCCCATGCCAAGTGCATGGGCAGTGCAGGGGCCCCCAGGTCGCCCGAGTCCCCCATTCCGCCAGCCTGTCAATAGCAGTGTAAACCACCATGGACAGGCTGGCGGATGGGGAATCGTAATCCCCAGGGCAGCGTGGTGGATTACAATCACCGGGACAGCCAGGCTGCAGGGTGGCAGCAGCCTAGCGGTGTTGTCGGTTGGACTGTGGCGGCTCTGCCACGGTCATAATGTCGCGGTCGGACCATCACTTTGCTGGCGGTCCGACTGCGACCGTGGCCCTGGCAGTCTAGTGACCGCCAGCCTCATAATGAGGCCCTAAGTCTGTTTCACACTCCACACCACTCCACTTTATGCCACTATAGTAAATGCTATTACACTCTTTGCCACTCCAATCTAGGATACTCCACTCTTTGCTATTCTACTGTATGCAACTATAATATACCTCACTCCACTGTACCTTGGTCCACTCTATACCACTGCACTCTATGCTACACCCTCTATGTGATTACATTGTATCACACTCCATTCTATACCACTCCACTGTTCTCCACTATACTATATGATTTTCTACTGTACACCACTCCACTGTATGCCTCTGTACTCCACAAACCTACACTGTATACTATTCTACTCTAGAGCACTTCACTGTACACCACTTCAATCCACACAGGTCCACTGTACCCCACTCTACTCCATCCCACTTCAGTATACACTGTTCCACTGTATGCAACTCAACTTTATGCTATTTGACTCCATGCCCCGCCACTTTAGCCCACTAGACTCTACACTACTCCACTTTATGCTGGTCCACTGTACAGTACTCTACAGTACCACACTGTACTGTCCAGCACTCCAGAGTACGCCACTCAACTGTACACTATTTCACTGGATAGAACTCCACTGTAAGCTAATCCACTGTATACCACTGCAGTCTACACCACTCCACTCTATGCCACTCCATCATATGGCACTACACTATATGCTGTTCTACTCTAATCCACTAGACTCAATGCTGTTCTACTATATGCTATGACACTGTACCTCATTGCACTGTATGCCACTCTATTCTACACCACTGCACTCTACGGTATGCCACTGTATGCTAAACACTCTACCACATGCCATTCCATGCAACTTCACTCTTTGCCTCTCCACTTGTACACTATTCTACTGTATGCCACTCTAATCTACCCCACTACACTGTATAACACTCCACTATACTCAATTTGACTCTACATCACTCCCCTGTATACCAATGCACTCTACATCACTTCTCTATACCCCCTGCAGTCTACAGCACTCCATTATACACTATTCCCCTGTATGCAACTGCAGTCTACGCCACTTGGCTCTACCCTAGTCAACTGTATGTCACTCCACTCTATGCCAGTCTACTGTATGCCTCTTCACTGTATGCTATTCCAAAGTATGCTACTCCACTGGACCCCACTCCACTTGACCCCAATCTACTGTACACCACTGCAGTGTGTAACTCCACTGTACACTATTGCAGTCTATGCCACTCCACTATACTCTACACCGCTGTGCATTATTTCAGTGTATGGTAGCTTACTGTATGCTATTCCACTATATGCTACTCCACTCTACACCACTCCCCTTTACAGCACTCACATGTAGGATATTCTGTTGTGTAGCCATTTTAGCTATAGCTCCATGCACGTTATTTTAACACACTATGCCAAGCCGCTGTGTACTCTAACCTAGATATATTTTATTCGGCTTTATTTTATTATTGTTACAATAGCCACTTTTACGGTCTTGTTTTATTTTCTGTGTATCTAACAGTTTTTGCCTAGGCCAGCACTCTGTTCTCAAACAAGACATTCTTGCTCACTCTGTGCTTCTTCCAAGGCTACAGCAAGGTACATTGCCGGTGAACATGGTCTAAGTTTAGTCTCCAACATTCATAGAAAACACACATCCTTACGTAGGGACATTTTCTCAGAACATCAGCTGTTTTATTATAAAAACACCTCCCTGTCCCTTACACGTTAGAGGGAGATTCCAGCCAGAGAACCACAACTGTATGCTGATTGCCAAATGCTTTGCTACAGATGCTAATACACTACAGGCCTTTGATCAGGTATGGGGATGTTGTCTTCCCAGAGGAACCTGAAGGGCAGAATTAGAGCTTAACACACTGTGCTCTATCATAGCCTAGGTAGGAGTTAGTCTATTGACCGTAGTGACAATATGATAGAGTTATTTTTATGCTTCACTCTCCTTGTCACAATATTAATACTGTCATGCTGTGTCATTCTGGTTATTGCAGCTCACACTTTGCTATCTAAGATGAAGTTATTTTTATTAAAATCATTATTGAAACATATACTGCCTCTGTTCGTCATTTTATATATGAGACTAAGGTAACCGAGAGAAACGGATGAGACCTGAGTGACCACAGCTTCCCTGAGAAACCAATTATGTCATGCGCTCAGCTGCCCAGTCACCCATGCCCCTGGGCAGGGATGAGGCACTGCTGGTTGGCTGAAGCAGAACTTGGATTGGAACGACAGGTGTTACCTGCAGTGGGTCCGACTCAGTCTCCCCACACCACAGGCAATTCTACAGCTCAAAATCCAGTAGTCTCATTAGAATAATGAGAGCCTACACAACATGGTGCCACCAACGTTTGGTCAGGCTCTAATTTTCGGTTCCTCCTGAGTATCTCTATCTCATTATATAAATAATACTGCAGTACTATATACAGAGACGTCCGTGGTACTGAGGATTTCCGCCCCAGCTACGTAGGTTATCCTTTCTGGTGCTGGAGGTTGTTCAAGCTTGAACTCTAAAAGGAAGAGCCCTATTTTGGTGTGCCTTCTCTGAACATATTTTCTATCTAGCAAGGCGAATCCGCAGCAGGTAGCAATAGCAGTCAATATAAGACAACCTCTGACTGAGCATTTATTAGCAAATGGCCTAACGGCCCAGTGGGGTCCAGTCACATTTGTGGTGAACGCCTATCATGCTTATAGAAGAGAACTTTTCTATTCTTGGGTCACATTTCCAGCAGCTGATGGGAACACAAACGCATTTCATCACTACACACTTGCAAACGTACCTGGACAATACAGGGCATATGCATATTTATTTAGAAATACCTTTATCTTATCAAGAACATAATAATTGGCATGATGGCGCCCTACCCCATACAATTTTACCAGCAAGGTTAGGTCCTCTAAGTTTTGATGGTCCTACCTGGCCTTTATTGGCCACCTATACACCACACCCTGCAGTAGCGCCCTTAGCAGTAGCTGAGGTTCGTTGCTTATATACTGAATTAACAGCGACATATAGACGATTAGTACAGTTTGTAATGCAAACATTAAATACAAACCCAGCACGTGCTGCTCCAGCACAACCACATTCAGTGACGCCAGGTATAAACCCTGCAACTGTACATACGATTATGGGTAAAGTACCCTCCAAACGAGACGAAACTCAGTTTTGGTTAGCACAAAAAATAAATGCGCTGGAAGCAGTATTTCCCCATATGGGACCTCAGGATAAACATAGAATTCTAACAATGTGCTTGCCATTTGGGATGGTCCCTACAGTAGACAACTGTAATACCTGGGGCACGGTATTTGCCACGCTCTATAGAACCGCACACAACACAGACACTTGCCAATTTGCCGGAAGTGTTGAAACAAATTCAAGATGAATACGGGGCTGCTCAGGCCCTGGATTTGGGGATGCAATTAATGGGCAATTTTGCCACGGTATCCTCAATTTTCTTAAGTAATCTTAAAGGGGAAGCAGTCGCATTTGCAGTGCGCATGTGGCTCTGTGATGTTCCTCAACAGGATCAAGAACGTGAGCTGCCTAAAATTATCGCAGAGACCTATTCTAGTATTGGTCGAGATAGTCTAGGGGCCAGACCAACTAAACCACAATTTCAAGGCAAATCTAATAAAGATTTTGCCAAGCAAGCTCCTGAGGGTAATAAGAAACGCTGGGATAAAAAACAACAGACTCCTAAAAAAGAGAGGAGAGAATCTTGGCGTTCGGAGACCCCACAGAATAGGTATAATCTCAGAAACAGAGATAATATAAGAATGCCTGATAGATATCAATACACTGATACACACCAATCTCGGTCCTTTCAGAACTCATCGGAAAAACGAAATGAGAGAGGTGGGCGATCAGAGCGAAGAACAGAGTACGTGAAACCGAGACAGGAATCACAATGCTCATCTGAGGTTTCTGTTAAAAAGGAAGAGAAACCTGTTCAACAAAAACCCCAATTCAAAAAGAAAAAAGTGGCAGCAGTTGCAGTTCGACATGCCACTCAAGAAGAGGGTCATCTTGAAGAACAGGAAGTGGGCACTAGCACTACTAGACAGTGCGGCAGAGATCACAATAGTTCACCGTTGTCTCCTAGAGCATCTGGAGGTGAAAGCAACTGATGACTTTCTACAAGTAGAAACAGTGGACATGCGTGTCTCCACACCCGATAGGGTGTATAAAGTAATGTTACAGTTAGAAGGAGACATTGAACGCATAATAGACACAATCTTTTGGGATCGCATAGTACACATATATGATGTTTTATTGGCTGAACAAGATTGGCCACCTGAATTGTCCATACCTGCCCATATGGAGAAGATGTTATTAAACATTATTTCTTGCCTCTTGTTCCTTGTTCGCTGAATCCTATGCCATTGATTGGGCTTTGGCACAGGCACCTGCGTTATATCACAATCACGTAGGATGGGATAAAGAATCCCCTACAATGTAATTCCTATTAAAAATGAACCTTAACACCAACCTCAGTACCCAATAAAACATGAAGCAAAAGAACCTGTGAGAGAAATACTCACACAACTATAGTACCAGGGCATAATTGAACCCTGTGTCTCCCCAATGAACAATCTGTTATTCCCAGTAACCAAACTGGACCATTCATACAGAATAGTCTTAGACTAAAGACACTTAAACAGTCATACACGCACATATACTATACAAAACTCACATAGCACAGCACTAATGAATAACATATTGTGTAAAAAATACAAAACAACGCTGGACATTTCCAATCGTTTCTTCTTCCAGAATGTAGCGCCTGAGAGTAGATACTTAACAAGTTTCAGTGCACCAGGCTCCCAGGAAAAATTCTGTCATTTACCACAGGGGTATAAGAACAGCCCCGGACTGTTCGCAGCTCGTGTCACTGCAGTTTTGCACAAGATTGGCCCTGACGCATTGTCCTATGTAGATGATATTTATCTGACAGCTGATGAATTGCTGCAACATTTAAGACGGGTAGCCTGCATTGTTGTCGGATTTGCTGAATTTGGCTACAAATTCAACTTCAAAAAAACAAAAATTGCCTTCCTCAGCGTCCTGTTTCTGGGATATGAGCTGTCAAGTGAAGGAAAGAATCTAGCGCCACAAAGAGTGAGCTGCCTAAAATTATCGCAGAGACCTATTCTAGTATTGGTCGAGATAGTCTAGGGGCCAGACCAACTAAACCACAATTTCAAGGCAAATCTAATAAAGATTTTGCCAAGCATGCTCCTGAGGGTAATAAGAAACGCTGGGATAAAAAACAACAGACTCCTAAAAAAGAGAGGGGAGAATCTTGGCGTGCGGAGACCCCACAGAATAGGTATAATCTCAGAAACAGAGATAATATAAGAATGCCTGATAGATATCAATACGCTGATTCACACCAATCTCGGTCCTTTCAGAACTTATCGGAAAAACGAAATGAGAGAGGTGGGCGATCAGAGCGAAGAACAGAGTACGTGAAACCGAGACAGGAATCACAATGCTCATCTGAGGTTTCTGTTAAAAAGGAAGAGAAACCTGTTCAACAAAAACCCCATTTCAAAAAGAAAAAAGTGGCAGCAGTCGCAGTTCGACATGCCACTCAAGAAGAGGGTCATCTTGAAGAACAGGAAGTGGGCACTAGCACTACTAGAGAGTGCGGCAGAGATCAAAATAGTTTGCCGTTGTCTCCTAGAGCATCTGGAGGTGAAAGCAACTGATGACTTTCTACAAGTAGAAACAGCGGACATGCGTGTCTCCACACCCGATAGGTTGTATAAAGTAATGTTACAGTTAGAAAGAGACATTGAACGCATAATAGACACAATCTTTTGGGATCGCATAGTACACATATATGATGTTTTATTGGCTGAACAAGATTGGCCACCTGAATTGTCCATACCTGCCCATATGGAGAAGATGCTATTAAACATTATTTCTTGCCTCTTGTTCCGGAGGAACTCGCTGAATCCTATGCCATTGATTGGGCTTTGGCACAGGCACCTGCGTTATATCGCAATCACGTAGGATGGGATAAAGAATCCCCCTACAATGTAATTCCTATTAAAAATGAACCTCAACACCAACCTCAGTACCCAATAAAACATGAAGCAAAAGAACCTGTGAGAGAAATACTCACACAACTAGAGTACCAGGGCATAATTGAACCCTGTGTCTCCCCAATGAACAATCTGTTATTCCCAGTAACCAAACTGGACCATTCATACAGAATAGTCTTTGACTAAAGACACTTAAACAGTCATACACGCACATATACTATACAAAACTCACATAGCACAGCACTAATGGATAACATATTGCGTAAAAAATACAAAACAATGCTGGACATTTCCAATGGTTTCTTCTTTCAGAATGTAGCACCTGAGAGTAGATACTTAACAAGTTTCAGTGCACCAGGCTACCAGGAAAAATTCTGTCATTTACCACAGGGGTATAAGAACAGCCCAGGACTGTTCGCAGCTCGTGTCACTGCAATTTTGCACAAGATTGGCCATGACGCATTGTCCTATGTAGATGATATTTATCTGACAGCTGATGAATTGCTGCAACATTTAAGACGGGTAGCCTGCATTGTTGTCGGATTTGCTGAATTTGGCTACAAATTCAACTTCAAAAAAACAAAAATTGCCTTCCTCAGCGTCCTGTTTCTGGAATATGAGCTGTCAAGTGAAGGAAAGAGTCTAGCGCCAAAATTCTTAGAAAAATGCACACAACTACAACCTCCAAACACAATAAAAAAAATCTAATCTCTATTGGACTTTCTAAATTTTGGCAGAACTTACATTCCAGATTGTGCTTCACGCATAAAACCTTTATATGACCTGACTTTTCAAGTAAATTTTGGACAATTGAACATACACGCATTCTCAGAGATCTGTAGACAGATATGCTTGCAGCACATTATCTACACACGAGGGACAACAAAACACATTTGGTAATCAGAGTAATTGCTGGTGCCATTGGTTTTACTATGTGACATTAAATGAAATTGAGACAGTCCTGATTGCATATAAATCACACTTGTACTCAGCAGCAGAACAACACTTTGATCCTATTGAGAAAATTCTCATTGCTGAACAGATGGCCATCATTAAAGAAAGACCTCTAGCCCAGGGCAAACGCATAATTCTTGTTTCCCCAATCCCAGCCCTAGAGGCTGTCACAAAAGCCAGTGTTCCAAACGCAAAAGCATTACATCCACATTGGATACAATGGGCTACGTCTTTGACAACCACTGATGTAGACTACATTTTTGACCCAAAATTACAAACTCAAGAATTTTTGCAGTACGAACTAGAGTACCCAGTTCAAGGAAACACACTGCCTATCGAACAATATCATAGAATCATGTACACCGATGGCTCTGCACAACCTGCAATTGGCACAAAGCACCAATATTCCAATGCTTGCGCAGTCGACAGCGGCTATATGGAGGACAATAAATGTTGTCCCCTACATACATTCATGCAAACCCTAAGGGATTGCACAGCACAATTGACAGAGCTCAAAGCTCTGTTGATGGCACTGGAACATACGGATCCTGCACTGTGGACGCTGATTGTTTGTGATTCATACTATTGTGTCCAGTCCTTCAATGAATACCTGCATTACTGGTGCCAGAATGGGTTCAGAGATTTTAAAGACAACACCATTAAACACAGACTACTGTGGGGGAAAGGAGCAGATCCAAAAGAAACACTACCAAATGTCCATGTTGTACACACACTTGGACACCATTGCATTGAAATACACATGGCTGGAAATACACTGGCTAATGAAGCCACAAAGTCAGCAGTAGCTACGGCTGCTGTCGCTGCAGTAACACGTTTAAGTATGAAATCAGACACAGACATATGGGCTGCGGTGACTGCAACTGAAGATCAGCTCGATGAATTGGTCCAGAATGGTACATTTAGGGGGTCATTACAACCTTGGCGTTAAAAGGCAGATACCGCTGTCAGAAGACCACCAACATACTGCCGCGGCCACGGTAAACCGCCACGGTCATTCTGACCCACAACACGCAAACCGCCAAAATACAGACATCCACAAAAGTCCGCCACACCAAAGGCCAGCGAGAAACTGGCGATAACCAAACCTACACCGTCACGCCAACAGAAATACCCCCACACTATCACGACACACGAATCCACGCGGCGGTCTTTCAACCGCTGTATTCTATTGGCGGTACACACCGCCGCGCTCAAAATACACACACATTTACAAACACAGCCACATTGGACAATTCAAAATACACACACCTGATACACATACAAACACCACTCCCACACACCCAATTAAATATAAAACACACACCCACATCACCCACAAACCTCCACTCCTAGAGAATCAGGACCACGCACAGAGAAATAGAGATCCGAGCACCCAGACGCGCATATTACCATCACCCAGCAATATTACCACGCACTTCACACAACACACCAATACACATCACCACACTTAGCACCACACAATCCACCCCACACATCACCCACACCACCCCATGGCACCGCAAAGACACCCCAGGTTTTCTGAGGATGAACTCAGGGTCATGGTGGAGGAAATCGTACAGGTAGAGCCACAGCTCTTCGGAAAACAGGTGCAGCACACCTCCATTGCCAGGAAGATGGAGCTATGGAGCAGAATAGTCGACAGGGTCAACGCGGTGGGACAGCACCCAAGAAATAGGGATGACATCAGGAAGCGGTGGAACGACCTACGGGGGAAGGTGCGTTCAACGGTATCCAGGTACAACATCGCGGTTCAGCGGACTGGTGGCGGACCACCACCTCCTCCCCCAGAATTTACAACATGGGAGGAGCAGGTCTTGGCGATCCTGAGGGCCTCGCAGGAGTATCTGGAGGAATGGACTCTGGTAAGTCTCATCTTCACTACTTCATCCCCCCCACCCCACCAGCATGCCAACTGATACCCCCACCCTCACCCTCACCCCCATCACACCTACTCCTTGAAAATGTTTCACCATCACAACCCACCCATCCCAACCCCAAGCCCTGCATGCGACCACAAAGCTAGGACACCCATCACCAAAGCATGCCCACTGCACATCCCCATCCCCCCCAAACCACCGTCACAAAAGCACCCACACAGGAATGCAAGCACTGGGGTACACGGGCACCCACCCATTGCACACTATGGCACACACAGATGCAATAATCATGGTTTTATACCCCTGCAGGATCCGAACGCCACGTCACCGCGCAGGAGGGTCCACAAATGTCCACTCTACCCCCAGACGAGGCCCACAGTGATGACAGCACCTCTGTCAACCTGGATCTAGATGACCAGCCCGGCCCATCGGGGACCTCGGGACAATCAGTTCCCCTCAGACAGCCACAGGCCACAGCAGACCTTCCCCCCTCTGGGAACATCAGCACAGCACCCACCCAGCGGGCCCATCCCTCTGTCCCCAGGACACGTCAATCAGCGGTGTGTCCACCACTACAGGGCACCCAGGTTAACCCACCGCCCCAACAACAACAGGGACCTGGGGGCAGTGGTAGTGGGCACCTGGTCTAGGGACAGAGGCCCAGGGAAACAGGGGAACTGGGAGGGCTGCTGTGCGACAGGGGGGGGACAGACCCAGGGAACCCACTCTCCACGAGGCCCTCTCCTCCATCATGGGAGCCTACCATCATTCCCAGGAGAAGATGGCGACGGTACTGGCCAGGTTTCAGGAGATCCAGCTCCTGCAGGAGGAACAGTATTTGGGGTTCAGGGAGGAACTACGAACCATCAGTTCCACCCTGGGCACCATTGTAGGGGCTCTGAATCTGATAGTCACCACATTGCGGGACACTGTGGCACCACAAAGGGCCCCTGACACTAGCATGGACCAAGAACTGCCTACCACCTCTGCCGGCGCTAGTGGACAGGAGGCCCCGCCACAGGACCAACAGGCCACCAGCACCCCACCCCCTGCAGAAGGAGAACCACCCCGCAAGCGGTCCCTGAGATCCAGGAAGAAGACAAAGTAAGATGCCAAGACCCCCGCCAGGAAAGGATACCTCCCTGATTGTCATCCCACTGTCCCACATTGTCACCCTGTCCATCCTTAAACTGCCCCTGCTCCACTTTCCACAGGCATTTGGACAATGCACCTGTGATACAAATAGTCTGGACTCTGCCATGGACATTCCTCCACCATCACCCCTCACCGATTTGCAACCACCCACAAATATAGAGCACTGTAATAAACACAGTTATTGCACAAAACAATCAGGAGTCTGGCTGTGATTTTGAACAAATGTATTAGACATTACCGTGCCAAAATGCTTATTTACATTGTGATGCCAACATACCAATGTCACACAGCTGTAGTCCAGGGGGAAACAAAGCAGATGTCACACAGTGGGGCCCACATCTCTGAAATCGGAAGGGAAAGTCACAACTCAGTTACCATACACTGGGTAAAAAGGACAGACAGTAGAGAGGTAGTAGTGTTTAAGTATATGTAATATGCCGGTGTGTATTCTTACCTGTGTTTCATTGGAAATACTGCTGTATTACTGTGTTCCTGTTGTCTATGTCGTCTTCTTCGGCTTCCTCGTCTTCACTCTCCACAGGTTCCACAGCTGCTACAACACCACCATCTGGACCATCCTCCTGCAGAAAAGGCACCTGTCGCGCAAAGCCAGGTTGTGAAGCATACAGCAGGCCACGATGATCTGGCACACCTTCTTTGGTGAGTAGAATAGGGATCCACCTGTCATATGGAGGCAGCGGAACCTGGCCTTCAGGAGGCCGAAGGTCCGCTCGATCACCCTCCTAGTTCGCCCATGGGCCTCATTGTACCGTTCCTCTGCCCTTGTCCTGGGATTCCTCACTGGGGTCAGTAGCCATGACAGGTTGGGGTAACCAGAGTCACCAATTAGCCACACACGGTGCCTCTGGAGTTGAGCCATCACGTAAGGGATACTGCTATTCCGCATGATGTACGCGTCATGCACTGAGCCAGGGAACTTGGCATTAACATGGGAGATGTATTGGTCTGCCAAACACACCATCTGCACATTCATCGAATGATAACTCTTCCTGTTTTTGTACACCTGTTCACTCCTGTGGGGGGGAACCAAAGCCACATGGGTCCCATCAATGGCACCTATGATGTTGGGGATATGTCCAAGGGCATAGAAATCACCCTTCACTGTAGGCAAATCCCCCACCTCAGGGAAAACGATGTAGCTGCGCATGTGTTTCAGCAGGGCAGACAACACTCTGGACAACACCTTGGAAAACATAGGCTGGGACATCCCTGATGATATGGCCACTGTTGTTTGAAATGACCCACTTGCTAGGAAATGGAGCACTGACAGCACCTGCACTAGAGGGGGGATCCCTGTGGGTTGGCGGATTGGTAACATCAGGTCTGGCTCCAGCTGGGCACACAGTTCATGAATAGTTGCTCGGTCAAGCCTGTATGTCAGTATGACATGTCTTTCCTCCATTGTCGACAGGTCCACCAGCGGTCTGTACACCGGAGGATTCCTTCATCTCCTCGCATGTGCCAGTGGACGATGCCTATGAAGGACAACAGCGAGAACAGAGTCAATCAACCCACAGGTACGTAACCACAGCTTGCACATAACACGATTCTCAATCCATTGAATGATTTGTATGGGTGTTGATGCAAGGCCTAGGTATGTGTGACGCAGTATAAATTAAGCCATGTGGGCCCCTGAAATGGCGGCTTCCTGACCTGTGAAGTGCGACAATGGGATGTGAGGTAAATGCGCTGGCATGGCACACCGTGGCGGTAGGCGGTCGAAGACCGCGGCGCAAAGCAGCATTGGTTAACATTGAACCCTATGGGTCTCAGGAGCCAATGACGATGTGCGCCGGCGGTCGCGGTACGCACCGCCGCGGTACGCACCGCCGCGGGCGTGACCGCCATTTTCTATCTGCTTAATCACTCGATACCTGATCTTCGACAGGAGAGGACCTACACTGCAAGTGCTGCTGTGACCTCGGTCTGGAAGAGACAATGGCTCATGCGACTGGGGAAAGGGCCCCTGACTTCACTGCTCGGGAGTTGGATAAACTTGTGGATGGGGTCCTCCCCCAGTACGCGCTACTCTACGGTCCTCCAGACAAACAGGTAAATACACTGGGAGCATGCTTTATGGGCTATGGCTGTGTTGAGTGGGGTGGATGAAAGATGGTGGGGAGGGGAGCGATTGAGGCATGCATCAAACGACGGTGAGAGCATGTGCCACATGGCAAGGGTAGGGATGGGGGGCCAGTCACATTGAGGGTGCAGAATGTGATGACTATTCTTCTCCCCCTGTACATTTCACATAGGTCAGCGCCCACCAGAAGATCGATATTTGGCGTGCCATCGCCAAGGACGTCCGGACCCTGGGGGTCCACCACAGACGGGGCACCCACTGCCGGAAGAGATGGGAGGATATCCGCCGCTGGAGCAGGAAGACGGCAGAGGCTCAGCTGGGGATGGCCTCCCAACGTGGGAGGGGTGCCAGTCGGACTTCGACCCCCCTGATGTCCCGGTTCCTGGCGGTGGCCTACCCCGATTTGGATAGGTGCGTGAGGACATCAGAGCAGACACAAGGGGGTGAGTACACGCTCATTCTGTTGACTTTGCACGCAGTGGAGGTGTCTGGGTGGGGGATGAGGGCTGTGGGTATCCCTAGGCCAGGGCGATTTCTGTAGGCTACGCCCCTCCGTAAGGCATGGCCCTGTGCCCCCGCCCCCCACCTCTGAAGGGTGCCAAGTACAGCTATTCATGGCCCTGTGTCATCTATGTGTGCAGATGTCGTCCATAGGCTTGTAGGCCATGTCCCACGGATTGAGTAGTCGACCCCAAGTGCGCGGCGTAGTGCAGGGGGCTTCTGTGTCTGTCCTG
Organism: Pleurodeles waltl; assembly: GCF_031143425.1. Classification (NCBI taxonomy): domain Eukaryota; kingdom Metazoa; phylum Chordata; class Amphibia; order Caudata; family Salamandridae; genus Pleurodeles; species Pleurodeles waltl. The sequence continues at coordinate 769,576,542 of NC_090440.1, forward strand.
TCCGCCAACGGTGTCGCCAATGCATGCACTCAACATGTCTCTATTCTCCCCCCCCCTTTTTTGTGGTCTTCCTGTTCATGTGTGCATTAGCATCATCAGGCAGAGGAGAAGTGGCATCGGATCACGAGGGAGCTGCATCCCACATGGCCATGGAGGGCCACGCAACGGACTCCGAATTCACCAGTGGGACGGAGGGCGAGGGGAGCTCCACAGCGGGGACTCGGGCAGACATCAGTGACACCGACTCGTCCTCTGAAGGGAGCTCCCTTGTGGTGGCGGCAACATCTGTGCCCCCCGCAACAACAGGTACAGCCGCCACCCACCGCACCAGCACCGCCCTCCCAGCAGCCCCTCAGCGTTTGGCCCGTGCCCGCTCACCCAGGAAGGTGGGCATCTCCTTCGCCCCAGGCACCTCAGGCCCTGCCCCAGTCACTCCTGCTGCCCTCAGTGAGGAGGTCATTGACCTCCTGAGGACGCTCACTGTTGGGCAGTCTACCATTTTGAATGCCATCCAGGGTGTAGAAAGGGAGGTGCACCAGAGTAATGCATACCTGGAGGGCATTCATTCTGGTCAGGCTGCCCTTCAGCGATCGTTCCAGACTCTGGCCTCAGCACTGATGGCAGCCATTGTCCCTGTCTCTAGCCTCCCCCCTCCAACTTCCTCCACCCATACCCTATCACCTGTACCCCTGCCTATCCCAGACACACCATCAGACCAGCCTGCACACACCTCAACACCCAAGGGAAGCTCAGCCAGACATAAGCACCACACATCACACAGGCATTCACACAAGCAACATCCATATACAGACATACCAACACCCACTGCCTCCACTGTGTCCCCCTCCTCCTCGTCTCCCTCCTCCCTCCCTGTCATGTCTCCACTCACACCTGCATGCACAACATCTTCAGCCACTACGTCCCTCAGCAGCACACACACCAGAACCCCTGCACACGTGCAGTCACCACCCCCACTGCCATTTACACGTCCCCTGTGTCCTCTCCCAGTGTGTCTGTGACCCCCTCTTCCAAGATACACAAACGCAGGCAGCCACCCACCCAACAGCCATCCACCTCACGACAGCCTCCAGCCCAAGCACCTGCACCCAAAGACACCAGACTTACAACTCCTACAACCACAACCTCTTCCTCCACTCCCATACCCACTACACCTACCCGTCCCACTGCTCCTAAAAAGCTTTTCCTGTCTAAACTCAACCTCTTTCCAAAAGCTCCCCCACCCCGTCCATGTCATAGGACTACAGTCAGCACCTCAGCCACGACAAAACCGGCCCCTGTCATCACAGTCTGCCATGGACTGTGGAGTGCCCCACCCTCCAGGGCAGCCAGTTTGGTGCGAAGCCAAGGCACGGGCAGCCCACCCCTGGAGAAACATCCCAAGATAGGCAGTGGCCGGCGCGAGAGGGTGAAAACACCAGGGACTAAAACCCCTACCATGGCTCCGGCAGGAAGTGTAGAGACAGCTGGCACACCGCTCGAGGGGGGGAAGGGCCACAGGCGATCAGGGAAGGCTGGGAAGGGCAGCACGCCCGACAACACCGCCATCAGCCCAGCTGGCCGGGAGGGCCCCGCCAGCCCCATCCCAGGTGGGCAGGAGGCCACCAACAGGCCCGGCACAACTGCCCAGGAGGGCCCCGCCAGCCACAGGACAGATGGCCAGGAGGGCCCCGCCAGCCACAGGACAGGTGGCAAATGACCTCCCCGCCATGGCCGGAACCGCTGAACTGGGCCCTTCATCTCAAGTACCGCTGAACTGGGCACCGCCGTCACAAGAACCGCTGAACTGGGCACCGCCGTCACAAGCACCGCTGCACTGGGCACTGCCGTCTCAAGTACTGATGAACTGGGCCCTTCATCTCAAGTACCGCTGAACTGGGCCCTTCATCTCAAGTACCGCTGCACTGGGCACCGCCGTCTCAAGTACCGCTTCACTGGGCCCTTCATCTCAAGTACCACTGAACTGGGCACCGTCGTCACAAGCACCCCTGCACTGGGCACCGCCGTCTCAAGTACCGCAGAACTGGGCACTTCATCTCAAGTACCGCTGCACTGGGCACCGCCGTCTCAAGCACCGCTGCACTGGGCACCGCCGTCTCAAGTACCGCTGAACTGGGCACTTCATCTCAAGTACCGCTGCACTGGGCACCGCCGTTTCAAGCACCGCTGCACTGGGCACTGCCGTCTCAAGTACCGCTGAACTGGGCACTTCATCTGAAGTACCGCTGAACTGGGCCCTTCATCTGAAGTACCGCTGAACTGGGCCCTTCATCTCAAGTACCGCTGAACTGGGCACTTCATCTGAAGTACCGCTGAACTGGGCCCTTCATCTCAAGTACCGCTGAACTGGGCCCTTCATCTCAAGTACCGCTGCACTGGGCACCGCCGTCTCAAGTACCGCTGCACTGGGCCCTTCATCTCAAGTACCGCTGAACTGGGCACCGCCGTCACAAGCACTGCTGCACTGGGCACCACCGTCTCAAGTACCGCAGAACTGGGCACTTCATCTCAAGTACCGCTGCACTGGGCACCGCCGTCTCAAGCACCGCTGCACTGGGCACCGCCGTCTCAAGTACCGCTGAACTGGGCACTTCATCTCAAGTACCGCTGCACTGGGCACCGCCGTGTCAAGCACCGCTGCACTGGGCACCGCCGTCTCAAGTACCGCTGAACTGGGCACTTCATCTGAAGTACCACTGAACTGGGCCCTTCATCTCAAGTACCGCTGAACTGGGCACTTCATCTCAAGTACCGCTGCACTGGGCACCGCCGTCTCAAGCCCTGCTGCACTGGGCACCGCCGTCTCAAGTACCGCTGAACTGGGCACTTCATCTCAAGTACCGCTGAACTGGGCCCTTCATCTCAAGTACCGCTGAACTGGGCACTTCATCTCAAGTACCGCTGCACTGGGCACCGCCGTCTCAAGCACCGCTGCACTGGGCACCGCCGTCTCAAGTACCGCTGAACTGGGCACTTCATCTCAAGTACCGCTGAACTGGGCCCTTCATCTCAAGTACCGCTGAACTGGGCCCTTCATCTCAAGTACCGCTGCACTGGGCACCGCCATCTCAAGTACCTCTGCACTGGGCACTTCATCTCAAGTACCGCTGCACTGGGCACCGCCGTCTCAAGTACCGCTGCACTGGGCCCTTCATCTCAAGCACCGCTGGCCCATGAGCGGCAGGGGCTGGCCCGCATCTGTGTCGGGCAGGGCTGCACAAGGCACTTTGGGCACCAGGCCCCCTCCAGAACCAGTGGAGACTGTTATCCACTTGAGAGACTGTGGCTTTGCACTCCCCAGGATGTAACAGTGGGCAGCCCACCCACTGTCTGGACTTGTGAGACTGTGGCTTTGCACTCCCCAGGATGTAACAGTGGGCAGCCCACCCACTGTCTGGACTTGTGAGACTGTGGCTTTGCACTCCCCAGGATGTAACAGTGGGCAGCCCACCCACTGTCTGGCTTGAGAGACTGTGGCTTTGCACTCCCCAGGATTGAATAGTGGCCATGGAGGCCCCTCGTGGATCTGGCGTCGTGCACTCATCTGGCTGAGGTGCCCCCCCTTCCCTTCCCCCTGAGGTGCCTGTAGTTTTGCTATCTGATGCCCCTGCAGTGTTCTCTCAGTTGGAGTCAGGTATCCTGTGTGGGCTTTGCCCATGTGATTTGGGCCCAGTGGTCCACGAACAATGCCTGCTACAATGCTCGGACTTGTAGATTTATGTATATAAGAGTTTTTGATGTGTATATATATTTTTTGGGCAGTAATACAATATATTCCAATGTTTAGAATCATTTCCTTTTGTATTTGCATTCTTCCGGGGGGTTTGGGGGGTGTCACTCTGATGTGTTGCTATGCATTGATGTGTGTGTTGTAGTGGGTGAGGGTGAGGGTGAGGGTGGGTGTGTCGCGTATGTGTGAACGCGTAATATTTTCCCCTCCACCCTCCCCTGTGTCATAGGTGCAGTACTCACCGTTGTCTTCTGCGCCGGCGTTCGTGCTCCTGGTAGAGGAGCAGGAAGACTGTCGCTGGGAGTATGTGGAGTTCGGGTTCCATGCTGTCCTGATTCCTCGTGGGGTGTATGGAGGTGAGCGTTTTCCCTTCGAAATGGCTGTTTGGGCCGTGTTTTTATCGGCGGGGCTACCACCCCGGAAAAGGTGGCGGATTGGTAGGTTGTGATACAGTGGGCGGTACATTGTCTCCCACCTGTCTGTTGCCTGTGACTGCCGCTCTGTTTATTTGTACCGCCGTGGCGGGTGGTGTGTTGATGTGGCGGTCTCTGTTGGCGGTTTCCGCCAGGGTCGGAATTCCATTTTTTTCCCGCCAGCCTGTTGGCGGTTTTGCCGTCGCTTTAACACCGACCGCCAGGGTTGGAATGACCCCCTAAATGTTTCACTGACACATCCTGGCGGGTGGTTATTGTGGCCAGTAGATACCAATGGGTGTCACCAACATTTTATCAACTCCTCGGGGGGTTTTAGAACTAATAGGCCAGACCCTTGTTATATATCATCCGAACATGCGGGTATAGTTACAACACACAGTGCAGGGAAACTATGCCAGCAATGATTAAGAACTTCCTCACTAGATGTGGTTAGAGAACACCTCAGTCTCCTGTCTAATAATACTGACTTACAGGATTTCCTGTTAGGCCCCAGAAAACACAGCAAAAAGAGTTTCTTATATGAAGTATATAATGAAATTTGGAAGCTTTCTCAACAAGAAGCAGCTGCTTGATTGAGGCAGATAGATCAAGAAAATCTAAAAAAGGCAATAGCTGTTGTGGATAATGGGATTATTACCGTGTCCGACTGGATATACACTTTAAGTAACATTATCTCTTCTGCTATAGACATTATACAAACAGATATGTCTTCATTACACCATGGACAGAGTCAGCTAAGGTCCATTATGTAGTTGGGTTGGACACTTCAAACACTGAAGGCGGGTTGCGTTCCCTGGCAACATGTCAGCGCAAGGGATATATTTTCTTCCTTTAATTTTACGCGACAACAACAACTAATGGCTAAGAAAGAAGCGTCTTACGTCATGCTAAACATCGAGAAATTAGAAAAGTTGCCTTTTACTGTGGCTGAAATACCATCTGCTGAGTGGCTAATACACGTGGTCATTAATCTGCCTATTTCTGCACTTCAATTCACCTCCTGTTTAAAACACATTCCGGGAGGCAGATATGAAAGGCTGGGAGATAGTTACGTCCATGATGTGTAGGAGCTACCCTTCTCATACAAATGTCTTAGTGGCATGAAGGAAGTCTTTCTTAGCGGTAGTGAATGCAAGACTTCAGTCAGCCATTCAATGGTTTGTAATAGCTGTCCTTGCATGGGGCGTGTAACGCGTCTGCAGCAAATTTAGCTTGTTGTCTGAAGGGAGTTCAGGTCCCCTTGATTAGACCTTCATTCCAGGTGCTATCAAATGGCAGCTATGTTCTCCTCAATGGTGAAAACTGTTGTGGGATGCGAGCCGGAATAGTTAATGTTGTTTCGGTCTCTAAGATCGTTACCTGCTGCAGAAATGTACTTTTCCCCCCCCATTAAGATAAAAGAGATAGCTGACATTTGGCCTCACATTGCTACTTCGAATGTGAATTTTGACAAGTTGAGCAGACTCAAGGCTTTATTGTTTCAAAAACATGTGGCTCTTACATCTGCACGTGAGACCTACGCACTTCAGGTGGCAAGGTCATCATCAGAGATACAGTCCCTTTTAAGTATTAACTTTCCGAGACACTTTGGTGAACTTGTTGGACAGATTTTTAAAGCATCCAGTAAAACTGGTATCGCAAACTTTTTTAAGGTTGTTGGTTCTGGTTTCGTTCACACTTTCTCCTCCATATTTGATTTGATACCATCAGCCATTCATTCAATTTTCTCCAGTATTTTCAGGGAATTTCCATGATGCAGTATTTTGGAGCAACACTCCTGGAGCAGTTGGAGTGTGACTGGTCTCTGTCATTCAGACCGGTTTTGCATTGTGTTTAGCCGTGTTTTGGTGCCTCTGGTGCTCTTTTGAATATGCACTGGAAGTCTGTCTTTCTACGAAGCGCTTACTTTTATTGGACGATGATCTGTTGATGTTCTTTCTGAGGGCTCATTACCAGATATGCGCGTTGAGGTTGTGTTTGATAAGGGAAGCTACCTATGAGTTGCCCTTTCTGGAGGATGTGGCTCTTAACTCACCTTTGGGTACACCACAGAATGCCGCCTTGGCTGAGGCTGAGGCTATGGAACACGACTGCTCCTTGGTCCTTCTTGGCGATGCCTTTCCAACTTTAACATTTGCAGAAGTGGAAGATTTCCTGTCATCTATGGTCCCGGAAATCTTTTTGGAACTTTTCAAAAATAACTTTGACTCTCCAAATTCGGTCTTTTTTATGCCACTTGTTCACATTTTAAATTGTCCTTTTATATGCTCACATGTCCCTTCGACTTGTCATAATTGACATAAATTTTTACATGTATATCTTAGGTTGAGCTTTCCTTAGTAGCAATTTTATACGTAATTAGGCTTTGAACCACCTTCAACCGACAAGGGGAGGGTGTTGTTTAGCCATTTTAGCTATAGCTCCATGCACGTTATTTTAACACACTAGGCCAAGCCGCTGTACACTCTAAACTTGATATATTTTATTCGGCTTTATTTTATTATTATTACAATAGCCACTTTTACGGTCTTGTTTTATTTTCTGTTTATCTAACTGTTTTTGCCTAGGCCAGCACTCTCTTCTCAAACAAGACATTCTTGCTCACTCTGTGCTTCTTCCAAGGCTACAGCAAGGTACATTGCCAGTGAACGTGGTATAAGTTTAGTCTCCAACATTCGTAGAAAACACACATCCTTACATCGGTACATTTTCTCAGAACATCAGCTGGTTTATTATAAAAACACTTCCCTGTCCCTTACACATTAGAGGGAGATTCCAGCCAGAGAACCATGACTGTATGCTGATTGCCGAATGCTTTGCTACAGATGCTAACGCAGACTACAGGCCTTTGCTCAGGTATGGGGGATGATGTCTTTCCAGGGGAACCTGAAGGGCAGAATTAGGGCTTAACACGCTGTGCTCTATCATAGCCTAGGTAGAAGTTACTCTATTGACCGTAGTGACAATATGATAGCGTTATTTTTTATGCTTCATTCTCCTTGTCACAATATTAATACTGTCATGCTGTGTCATTCTGGTTATTGCAGCTCACGCTTTGCTATCTAAGATGCAGTTGTTTTATTAAAATCATTATTGAAACTTATACTGCATCTGTTTGTCATTTTATATACGAGGCTAAGGTAACCAAGAGAAACGGGTGAGACCTGAGTGACCACGGCTTCCCTGAGAAACCAATTATGTCATGCGCTCGGCTGCCCAGTCACCCCTGCCCCTGGGTAGGGATGAGGCACTGCTAGTTGGCCAGAGCAGAACCGGATTGGAGCGACGGGTGTCACCTGCAGTGGGTCAGACTCAGTCTCCCCACACCGCTGGCGATTCTACCACTCAAAATCCAGTAGTCTCATTAGACTAATGAGATCCTATGCAACAATCCTATTGTACGCCACTCCCCTCCACCACAAGCCACTCTGTTACTTCACTCTATGCCACTTCACTATACAACAATCCCTTGTGCGCAAGTCCACCTTTTCTATTCAACAGTACAGCATTCCACTCTTTGTCACTTCACTGTATGCAAATCCACTATACACTACTCCAGTCTACGACACTTCACTGTATACTACTCTACTTTACACCAATCTACCTTATGCTACTGCACTGTATGCAACTCCACTCTATGCTGCTTCAGTCTTTGCTGTTTTACTCTCCCTACTCTCCTGTATGCCACTCTAGTGTATTTCACTTCAGAGTAAGCCACTCAACTGTCCGCTTGTCTGGTGTACCAAAAATATCTCAGAGGCAACACTCCTTCTGGAGGTAAGTATTATACACAACATATATACTAGAAACCAAAATAAGGTCATTAATTAGACATAGGATAGTGCAAACAATAGGAAATGCTATAGAATGCATTGGGAGAACGTAGGTCTAGGGGCAACACAAACCATATACTAAGAAAGTGGAATGCGAATCACGAATTCCCCCCTAGACAAGTGTAGTGTGTGCAGAATCCCTGGGAGAGTAAGAATACAGTAAAGATAAGTGAATTACCCCACCCCAGAGCCCAGAAAAGCAGGAGTAAAGTACTGCAAGTTTCCTTAGCACACACTACACCTCATGATTGGGATTTTGCAGTAACCAACCAAGTCTGCAAACAACAACTGCTGGATTCCTGGATCTAACGAACTGCAAAAGAAGGGGACCAAGTCCAGAAGTCAAAAGAAGTTCCAGGATGGGCAGGAGCCCCTGCCAACCCAGAAGAGGGTGTGAAAGAAGAGTCCCCGGTTGGACAAAGACTGCAGGAATGCACCCTAGGAAGCTGCAAGCGGGTTGCTGCATAATGCAGAAGATGTCCCACAACGTGAAGATGGATGCAGACGTGATTTCGTGTTGGAAGTCGCCAACAAGCCTTGGTTACCGCAAAAGTGCGTTTTCTGTCAAAATGGTGCTGGCTGGACCCAGGAGGGACTTGGGGGGCTTCAACTCTGTGTGAGGAGGAAGAGGGGGCTCTTAGCACTTTAGAGAGCCCTCAAGATGCCAGGCAGCACCCCGGTAGTCCCAGGACATGGGGACAAATTAGGTGCAAAATGCGGTTGGAACAGCACAACAAAGGAAGGTCCCACGCCGCCAGAGAACAACCCAGCGCACAAACTAATTTTGCAAATAGTGCACAGAGGCCTCAGGAGGTGAACAAGATGCAGTACACAGGGGCACCGTTGCTCTCAGGGAAGGCAAGGTCTTACCTCCTCCAAATTGTGGCAGTCCACGCTCGGTGTCCTTAGGAGCATGCTTGTCGCTGTGAGAGGAGTCCAAGGGTACCGGTCATCATCTTGGAAGGTGCCTGCGTGAGCAGGGGAGTGACTCCGTCACCCTACAGGAGATTTCTTCGGTCCTTCTGGCGCAGGGTGAAGACGGGGAGTTTTCAGAGTGTGCACACCGTGAAAACTGTTGCAGTTGCTGACTGGAGCTGAAGTTGCAGAGGAAAAGTATCCCTTGTGGATACTTTGTTAATGTTACAGCAGTTCCTGGAGCAGGCTGCTGTTGATCCGAGGTCAGAGGATGAAGTAGTAGTTGCAGAGGATTCTTGAAGGAAACGTGCAAGCAGAATCTGAAGAGAACCCACAGGAGAGACCCTAAATAGCCCTGAGAGGGGGATTAGCTACCTTATCAGGTAAGGACCTATCAGGAGGGGTCTCTGACATCACCTGGTGGCACTGGCCACTCAGAGCCCTCCAGAGTGCCCCCACACCTTGCAAAGTAAGATGGCTGAAGTCTGGGACACACTGGAGGAGTTCTGGGCACCACCCCCAGGGTGGTGATGGACAGGGGAGTGGTCACTCCCCTTTCCTTTGTCCAGTTTCACACCAGAATAGGGGACAATGGGTCCCTGAACTGGTGTAGACTGGCTTATGCAAGGAGGGCACCATCTGTGCCCTTCAAAGCATTTCCAGATGCTGGGGAAGGCTACCCCTCCCCAGCCTGTGACACCTACTTCCAAAGGGAGAGGGTGTAACACCCTGCTCTCAGAGGAAATGCTTTGTTCTGCCTTCCTGGGACTGAGCTGCTCAGACCCCAGGAGGTCAGAACCCTGTCTGTTAGGTGGCAGCAGCTGTAGCTGCAGTGCAAGCCTCAGAAAGCTAGTTTGTCAGTACTGGGGGCCCATAGTGGAGCCCCTAGGATGCATGGAATTGGGTCCCTAATACTAGATTTGGAATGGGGGGACAGTTCCATGATCTTAGACATGTTACATGGCCATATTCAGAGTTACTATTGTGAAGCTACATATAGGTACTGACCTATTTGTAGTGCACACGTGTAATGGCGTCCTCAAAAAGTCCTGGGAAATGGCCCTGAACTATGTGGGGACACCTTTGCTAGTGCAAGGGTTCCCTCACATTTAGTAACTTTGCACCTAACCTTCAGCAAGTGAAGGTTATACATTTAGGTGACTTATAAGTTACTTAAGTGCAGTGGAAATGGCTGTGAAATAACGTGTGTGTTATTTCACACAGGCTGCAATGGCAGGCCTGTGCAAGGGTTTGTATGAGCTCCCTATGGGTGGCAACAGAAATGCTGCAGCCCATATGGATCTCCTGGAACCCCAATGCCCTGGGTACCTAAGTACCATATACTAGGGACTTATAAGGGGGGTCCAGTGTGCCAATTGAAATTGGTAAATTAAGTCACTAGCCTATAGTGACAAATGTAAAAGCAAACCGAACATAAGCACTGAGGTTCTGGTTAGCAGAGCCTCAGTGACACAGTCAAGCATTATACACACACACACATTAGGCCATAAGCTATGAGCACTGGGGTCCTGACCAGCAGGATCCCAGTGAGACAGGCAAAAACATACTGACATACAGGTAAAAATGGGGGTAACATGCCAAGGAAGATGGTACTTTCCTACACAACCCCCCCCCCCCCCCCAAACGAGGGACAATAAGGCTAACCTTGCCCAGATGAGTCTTCATTATCTAAGTGGAAATATATGGAGAGTCTATTGGCATTGGAGTGGGTACTCCCAGGTCTATGTTCCACTGTATAGTTCATCCCCTGTAGGGAAATGGACCACCTCAACAATTTAGGGTTTTCACCTTTCATTTGTTTAAGCCATAATAGAGGTTTGTGGAGGTTGTGAACAAGTAGGGTCTCAGCTTCTTCAGTGCCCAGGCCACAGCTAAGGCCTCCCTCTCTCTGGCAGACCAACACTTTTCTCTAGGTGTCAACCTCCTGCTACTGAAAGCAACAGGTTGACCCTGGCCCTCTGAGTTCAATTGTGATAGTACAGTCCCTACCCCTAATTCAGAAGCATCTGTTTGAACAATTAATTTTTGGAGTAATTTGGGCTCTTTAAGCCAGGTGCAGAGCACATTGCCTGCTTCAGGTCCTCAAAAGCTTTCAGACAGCTAGCTGTCCACAATACCTTTTTAGGCATTGTTTTACTGGTGAGATCATTAAGAGGTGCTGCAATGGAGTCATAGTTCTTAATGAACCTCCTGTAATACCCAGTGAGACCTAAGAAGGTTCTGACCTGGGTCTGAGTAGTTGGGGGAGCCCAGTCCATAATGGTCTGAATCTTCCCCTGAGTCTGTTCTCCACCTACCAGGTGGCCCAGATAAACCACTTTCCCCTGCCCTATCTGCCACTTTGAAGCCTTGATAGTTAGGCCTGCCTTTTGCAGGGCCTACAAAACTTTCCAGAGGTGGACCAGGTGTTCATCCCAGGTGGAGCTAAAGACAGCAATATCGTCCAAATATGCTGCACTAAAAGCTTCAAAAACTTAAAGGACTGTATTCGCCAGCCTCTGAAAAGTGGCAGGTGCATTTTGAAAACCAAAGGGCATAACTGTGAATTGATAATGCCCTCCTATGGCAGGAAATTAAGTCTTTGCTTTAGTATCTTCAGAGATCTTGATCTGCCAATACCCTGCAGTCAAGTCAAAAGTGCTTAGATAATTGGCAGATGCCAGTGTATCTATTACCTCATCTGCCCTGGGTATAGGGTGAGCATCTGTTTTGGTTACTGTATTGAGACCCCTATAGTCCACACAAAACAGCATTTCTCTCTTTCCTTCTTTGCTATGCGGTTTAGGTACAAGCACCACTGGGCTGGCCCAGGGGCTATGAGAAAGCTCAATAACTCCTAGGTCTAACATTTTCTAAACTTCTGCTTTTATATAATCTCTGACATGGTCAGGTTGCCTGTAAATTTTACTTTTGACAGGTAAACTGTCTCCAGTGTCAATTGTATGTTCATACAAGTAGTTGTACCAGGTGTGAGTGAGAAGACTGATCAAGGAGATTTTTACAGTCTTCTTTCTGCTCAGCAGTAAGGCAGTCTGCCAGAACCACTCCTTCCACTAAGCCTTCATCTTCAGTGTTGGAGAAGAGATCAGGGAGAGGGTCACTCTCTTGTTCCTGTCCCTCATCTGTAGCCATGAACAGGGTTAAGTCAGCCCTGTCATAGTAAGGCTTTAGGCGATTGACATGAAGCACCCTAAGGGGGCTTCTGGCAGCGCCCAGGTCCACAGGTAGGTGACCTCACCTTTCTTCTCTAAAATTAGATCGGGTCCACTCCATTTGTCTTGGAGTGCTCTTGGGGCCATAGGCTCCAATACCCACACCTTCTGTCCTGTGTGATACTCTGTCAGGACAGCCTTCTGGTCAAACCATTGCTTTTGGAGCTCTTGGCTGGCCTGAAGGTTTTTGCTTGCCTTTTTCATGTACCCAGCCATTCTACTTCTCAGGCCATGTACATAGTCCACAATGTCTTGTTTTGGAGCTTTTAAAGGCTGTTCCCAACCCTCCTTAATAAGAGCAAGGGGACCCCTGACAGGGTGACCAAGTAGGAGTTCAAAGGGGCTGTAGCCCCCTCCTTTTTGGGGTACCTCCCTGTAGGCAAAAAGGAGGCATGCAATAGGAGATCCCATCTCCTTCTGATTGTTTCAGAGAGTCCCATAATTATGCCTTGGAGAGCTTATTAATCCTCTCAACCAGTCCATTAGTTTGTGGATGATAAGGGGTGGTGAACTTGTAGGTAACACCACACTCCTTCCACATTGCTTTTAGGTATGCAGACATGAAGTTACTACCTCTATCTGACACCACCTCCATAAGGAAACCGCCCCCTGGAAAAGATTCCCAGGAGGGCCTTTGCCACTGCAGGAGTTGAAGTGGGCCCTAAGGGGATAGCTTCTGGGTACCTTGTGGCATGGTCCACCACCACAAGGATAAATCTATTTCCAGAAGCTGTTGGAGGGTCAAGGAGGCCAACAATATCAACCCCTACCCTTTCAAAGGGCACCCCAACCACTGGCAGTTGGATCAAGGGGGCCTTTGGGGTGCCACCAGTCTCGCCACTGGCTTGGCAGGTGACACAGGAGCAACAAAACTCCTTTGTGTCTTCTGACATATGAAGCCAGTGAAAATGTGGAACAAGTCTGTCCCATGTTTTACTCTGGCCTAAATGCCCAGCTATAGGGATGTCATCAGCCAGAGTTAGGAGGAATTCCCTGTACTGAAGGGGGATGACCAGTCTCCTGGTGGCACCAGGTTTAGGGTCCCTTGCTTCAGTATAAAGGAGATTATTCTCCCAATAAACTCTGTGTGTGTCAGTGCCATCACCATTTTGCTGCTTGACAGCTGCTGTCTGGGGCCCTCCATTGTGGGACACGTTTGCTGTGCCACACTCAGCTCTTCCCTGGCAGGCCCCCCTGCACCCAAAAGCTCAGCTGTATCAGCTTCCAGCTCCTCTGGTGTAGGTTCTGCACAGGCAGAGAATTCCTCTTCCTCTAAAGGGAAATCATCTGTGGAGGGAGGGATAGTGGAGAAGGGTTTGCCCTTCTTACCCTAGTTTTTAGGAGCACTTGGTGCATTATTCCAGGATCCAAGTTTCCCTGTCCTCTTTGCTTTTTGGCCTGAACCCTGGTAAGAGCAAAGATATGCCCAGGAATGCCCAGCATTGCTGCATGGGCCTCCACCTCCACTTCAGGCCAAGCTGAGGTCTCCAAATCATTGCCTAGCAGACATTCTACAGGTAAATCAGTGGCTACCACAACTTTCTTTGAACCAGTAATCCCCCCATTTGAGATTCACAACAGCCATGAGGTGGCTTACAGTGTTGCTATGGGCGTCTGTCACTTGGTACTGGTGACCAAGTAGGTGCTGCTCAGGGGCAACCAGTTTTTCCATCACCATGGTCACACTGACACCTGTGTCCATACAGGCCTCAACCTGAACACCATTAATCAGGGGTAGCTGCTTGTACTTATCCATATTAAGGGGACAAGCAACTAAAGTGGCTAGGTCAATGCCACCATCAGAGACTAAAACAGCCTCAGTAATCTCCCCAACTAGACCAACCCCAACTACATTACCAATGGTGAGCCCAGCTACACCTTTTGATTGGCTATTAGTAGTGCTTTTCCAACCACCACTGCTTTTATTAGGGGCACTAGTGGGTGCAGTTGGGGTTGTGGTGGTGAGAGGTTTGCTGTTTCTTTTTGGACAATGACTGTCAGTTGCCCAGTGGCCTTTGGCTTTACACATATAACACCAAGGTTTCTTATCTTTGTGAGAAGAGGATTTGGACTCACCACCCCCAGAGGACTTTTGTGGGCCTGATGAAGACTCTGATGATTTTTTATCTTTGTCCCCACCCTTGTCATGTGACTTACCATCCTTCTTCTTGCCAACCTTGTCACCCCCTGCATAAACTTTTCTGTTCACCCTTGTTCTGACCCATTTGTCTGCCTTCTTTTCCAATTCTTGGAGAGAGGTCAGATCTGAGTCCACAAGATACTGATGTAACAAGTCAGATACACAATTATTCAAAATATGCTCTCTCAGAATCAAGTTATACAGGCTTTCATAGTCAGTCCCCTTAATGCCATTTAACCAAGCTTCTAGGGTCTTCACAGAACAGTCTACAAAGCCTGTCCAGTCCTGTGATAACTCCCTTCTGGTCTCTTTGAACTTAAGTCTGTACTGTTCAGTGGTTAAGCCCAGACCATTCAAGTGTGCACTTTTAAGAATTTGATAGCTATCTGCATCATCCTCTCTGACAATAAGAAGTCTGTCTCTCCCCTTGCCAGAGAAGGATAACCAAAGGATAGCAGCCCACTGTACATTAGGGACCCTCTGAACTTTACAGGCCCTCTCAAGTGCAGCAAACCACTTGTAGATGTCATCACCATCCTTGTAAGGAGGAACAACTTTGTGCGGATTTCTAGAGTCAAATGAAAGTTCCCTAACATTTGAATTTCTAAACCTGCTGCTGCCACCATGGGGAACTAACCCCAAACCCTGCCTCTCTTCTTCCACAGCCATGGATTCCTTGTTGAAGGCCAACTTTTGCTGCATTAGCCTCAGTCTAGCCTCCTCCAATATCAGCTTTCTGAGTTCCCTATCTAGGGACTGGTCCTCAAGGTTAGAATTGTGGGATGCCTCTGAAACAGAGGTAACATGAGAGTGTACAGAGGTAGGTCTATCTCTAATATGGGCCACTCTAGTGACTTGGGCTTTAGGGGTGAAGGGAGCCCTACTTGTGTATTAACCCTTCCCACTACCAGTTGTACTAAGTGGCTTATTGACGGATAGATCTGTGGAAGTACCCTCCCAAGGATTGTGAGTTTGCTCCTCTGAGCCTTCCTGGTTGAAATCATCTTCTACCTCTTCCCCGTCTGATCTGGACCAGTGCTGAGTCCCTGGTCATCTTGGAGGAGAAGATTTAAGAGGAACTCCTTATTGGGGTTCTTCCCAATCCCTAAACTTCTTTCAATACAGATCCCCCTCAAACTTTTAAAGTTAAGATTTTCATATGTTGCTTTCACAACTCTAGGGGTAACATCTATAGAAGTCATATTGAAAGATAGAAAAAAACATTTGGGAAAGTGAGTAAAAAGTTAGTAGAATAACAGAGCTAACTTTTTGGAGAAAAGAAGAAAACTTTTCAGAACTTTGTAAAAACTTTTGCAAAGCTAAACATAACTTTTAGAAAGTTAGAAAATTACTTCTAGGTATACATTATATATGCTCTAAGTATTGGAACAAGCTTTTCTTGTGAAAAGCACAGGTAACAAAGTGGTAAAGCAATTGCAAGTACTTATCTCACCGCTGCACCACTAATGTAGGAGGCTGGCCTGGTTTGTATTGGGTACTTTGGGTACTTACACCTTAAACCAGGTCCAGTTATCCCTTATTAATCAAGTAGTAGTGTTTTAGCAGCTTAGGCTGATAGAGGTAGCTATAACAGAGCAGCTTAGGCTGAACTAGGAGATATGCACAGCTCATGCAATACCACTTATAGTTACACAATACTTATACACAAGTAAAGACAATACTCAGGGGCATATTTATACTCTGTTTGCGCTGAATGTGTGTCAAAAATGTTGACGCACAATCAGTGCAAACCGTGCACCATATTTAAACTTTGATGCCCGCGAATGCCAAAATTCCGCTGTGTGCGTAATTTTCTGGATGCAGGACACCGCCTTCCGTTACTGACATGCAAGGTAGACGTTCCCGTCCAAAAAATTACTTAAACTCCCGTGCGCCTTATTTATGCTACCGCGCAAAAATGAAGCAAGGCCGGGAGGCGGAGGCGGAAAATGATGCACAGCCCGATTTCCATAAAAAAATAATGCCTGGGTCAGGGCAGGCGTTAAAATGGGGCAAACACACCTGTACTTAATGAAAACACACAGAAGCAACAGCAGAGCTCCAAAGGAAGACATGGAAGTGCTTGTCATCCAGCATGCACGCAGACACAGAGCACAGGACCAACAACAGCAGCTTCCACAACACCAGCAGGGACCCCAAAGGCAACGCAGAAGGCAGGAGAGGATATTCCGCACCAGGACAACCCTTCTGGGACTCCGCCAGCAAGACATAATTCAGAGATACAGGCTCAACTGGCAAGCCATTCAGCAGCTGCTGCATAACATTGAGCCACAGTTTGCACCCAGCTTGCAGACACCCCACACTATTTCCCCAGAAACCAAGCTGCTAGCTGTACTCCACATGTTGGCAAGTGGCTCCTTTTAAACCACTGGTGCCCTGGTTGCTGGGATCTCACAGCCATCATTCTCCTCCTTACTACCCAAGGTACTTGATGCTATCATCTCCCTCAGACCCCGCCACATCAGCTTCCCCAACACATGTTAGAAGCAGCTGGAGAAAAAACAGGGGTTTTTCCAAATTAATGGCTTCCCACACGTCCTTGGTGCCATTGACTGCACACATGTACGCCTTGTGCCACCTGCTGCAACCGAACATCTATACCGCAACAGGAAGCACACAAACTCCATCAATGTGCAGGCCATTGTCGATCACCGGGGATTGATCACCAACATCGTGGCAAAGTATCCTGGGAGTGTACATGATTCATTCATCTTCCATCACTGCACCATCAATCAACACTTCCAGGATGGACAATATGGAAATGGCCTATTTGTTGGTAAGTACAGAAACCCAGTTATATACACACTACACAGCAACCCTCTAGGACACACAACACATACACCATGACATCGACACGTGAACAGGAAGAGAATGAGGTATTGACACCGCTAGGCATGTTTGATATCCTCACCCAATGGAATACACACCTAGGGACAAATGCCAGTTCCAAATAACAACAGATGCCACTCCACAGACACAAGGGGACAATTTAAAACAACACAATGACAAAGACATGGCCCCAACTGGCAGTACAATTTGGTATATTAATCTTTCAATATCACATCAATAACACTCAATCAAACACCCTTCCAACCAATACGTACTGTGTTAGGGGGTGTAATGTTTTTTGCTGCAGGTCAAACACTATGACACACATAGCATGATGATGACTACAATGAAGGTCACATGCAATCATTGAGGCTGTACCAATAGCTCACATCACTCCTGCTCTCACATTGCCCACTACCAATAAGCAAGTGGACTGTGCGAAGAACACATCTTGATGGGACAATATTGAAAGTGCACATTCCTACACACACACATTGTGACAAATTAACACACACACAATAGATGTACAGGTATACAAACCTTCTGAAACTCAAAATGACAACCTCACAACGAAGTTAGCCATCTGAACTAGAACATGTTCAGTAGTATAGGTACATGTTACAACCTGAGTCGACGTGGCAAGGGCAGAGAAATAGGTCTGCAGTGAACTTGTCACACATGTGAAATTAGTGCATAGTCAATTGTTAACATGTCAGTGCTGACAATGTATGGAGATGTGTTGCACATTGTCACCTTGCCATATCTAAGGGTCTCACGGATGGTTAAATAATTCGATTGCATATGTGAAATTGGATGGGATGTCCAGGGTATATAGATGCAACCGTGTTACCACCACTGTGGAATTGATTCTGTGTATGGAAGTATCATGTCACCCAGTTAAGACACAGGGACACCTATTTCACATGACACAATGCAAGGGAGTACACACTGTACTGCAACTCAACAAAAATACTGCTGACATCCGGTCAACAGCCAAACACCCGTTCAGATAAGGAAACAACCCAATGCTGATGGTACATCCTAGAAGCCTAGGATTCCACACAATAACACAAACACCGATGAGTCACAGACAACACAAGAGAACAATTGCCATGCTAAGTGATATTTATGGTGCAAGGTACATCAACATGTTCTCACTCATTTTCTCTTTCAGCTGATCAGGGGTATGGGATCCAGCCATGGACCCTGACCCCATTTGCAAACCCAAGCACTGCAGCAGAGCGTGCCTATAATGAAGCACATAGGAGGACACGCACCATAGTCGAGAGGACCTTTGGCGTCCTGAAGTCAAGATTCAGGTGCCTCAACATCACCCGAGGCAGCCTCCTATACTCACCAGAAATGGTGTGCAAAGTAATTTTGACCTGTGCCATCCTGCAGCAACATATGTGTAAGAAGTAACATTCCCCTATTTGAACCCGACCCACAAATGCCTGAAGAGGAGGATGCTGTCCATCAATATGAGGGGGGACCATCCAAACAGAGCTGCAGGACTGTGTTGGAGACAACATATTGTCCAAAATTTCTTTTAATTCTACTCATCCATCACCACTGTCTTACCATATGTCAATAAACACCTATACTATTCACTATATCATGGTCTGAATAATCATTTTTGCAGAACATTATCTCTAACTATCAGAATCAGAGTGTAGCCTCATGGAGCATTGCTGACATACAGATTAGGACACAGAAAAATAAAAATCTATTTTGATGCATATGAATGTACTGCCACATTCACACACACTGTAAATGAAATATATCCTGTACATTTCACATTTGAAGGGCAATAGCAGAGGACCACACCTATTTCACACATACATGTTGGCAACATGGTTCATCGCAGCATATGGCACACAACTAAGACACCATCAGTCAATAAGGGAAGAAAATGCCTCATCCATGAGGCAGTGGATGTGCTATTGCATTGGTGACAAGAAGGTATGACCAGACCCTTGACAGCAGTAAGCCTTACATCACCTATTTTTGCAAGGACTATGTGTGACAAGATTTCCATATAAGCAGCAAATTGGTAGCACAAGTGCCCCAGGTATGACTAGCATTGCTCACATGGCATCCCCTGCACATGGCAGCCTATGTCCTAAGTCCAGCCACACCTATGTTCCCTGTCTTCAGAGGTCCTTGGAAGGGGAATATGTGTCCCCAGATAATCCCTCCTCTACACACACCCAGCCTCACAATGTTAATCCAGTGTGCTTCCCTCTTTAGTATGGTATGCCATAGTCATTGTACTTCTGTCTGCATGTACGTTAGGTTAAATAATGCACTGCCTTGTAGTCTGTAGGACCTGTAATCACCTGTACATTGCTTCCCATGTGAAAGGTACTGTTGCCCCTTTGAACTTGAATCTCACTTACAGGACTTGTGAGAGACTGATGCTGCATACACCTGTGAGCACCTCCATGGAGACCAGCCATTTGAACACGCACTGCCCTTGCAGCTGCCTGGAACAGCATAGAAGCTGCCATTTTATCTATAACACTGTTATGCATTGCCGTAAAAATCAGCTGTGCAACACAGCCCTTGGGTTAATGTGTTACGTTCCAACACACAGGAGAAACACTGTTTTCAGTTTCCACAGTGTTGTTCCACCTTTGACCAGTCTCAGTCTGACCACTGTATATTTACCTTGTTAAATGTTTGGATCCTGATTGACCCTGCATCCTGTTAGCCTGTCTGGTTCCTGTCTTTGCGTTACCCTAAAGGTTCCTTGTGGCTACATTTGTATCATAGTTGCTTTCCCAACCCTCACTTTCCTCCCGGGGTATTGTGTCAGGTGGGTCTACAATGCATACTCAAATACATTGTATAGCATAATCAGTTTATTTATCGTACCATGGAGGAAACTTGTCTCCAAATAGTTGAATCATGGCCTATCCCTTGTCTGGGTTTCATGTATGCATGAGTAACAAATATTGACAGTGTACCATGGCTGTATGCATGGATTGGGTATGGTGCCTCCAGTACAACAAACAACGTCAGATAATGTGCATGAAATGTCTACACGTTAGGACCCTGACAGTCCACATGCTGATTCACATTGCTCCCAACATATTGATGGGGCTTGCGTGGTGAATAGCTGTGAGATTAATCAGCACAGAGGCACTGATGTTCCCAGATGCAGTGGGAATTTTAGAGGCCAACCTGTGTACAAATGTTGTGAGGACACCTGCCGGTATAAGAATCCTGAGACATTAACTTTGTCAGCACACCAAGGTTGCCCTGTTGACAGTCTCATAACACGTCTGCAGTGATAGAGCTGGAACAGCCCCATGTGTGTTCTCAATTCCTCATTGGCTTTCCTTTTATTGATCTAAGAAGGATACTTTATAGATACAGGAAATGGCTCCACAGACTCATGACTAGACCTGCACATAACTGTGACAACATAGACCCTAGTAATGATACAGACTAAACATTGGCCCACACACATGAACCAGACACCTCTATGTATTTTACCACTGGAAATATGTGAACACGTGCTGCTTGGTCTGCTGGTCCTCCACTGCCACAGGAGAGATATGGATCATTTATATGACTCGAACTGTGGCGTAACATTACAATTGTGTATTATATTTGGGACTCGGTGACACAAACATGGTACCCACATAGCATTATCCCATACCTGACTCATGGTGGGTAAACAAACAAGTGCCTAGGAAGTAGTATCCAACATTCCAGGACATGTGATGGCTAGGTTTTGGAACATTGCCATTAACAACCGTCTGCTATCTATCCTGTGCATGCTTTGTCATTGGTGGTGTTTATGTTCCAAAAAACCTAGGAAGTGCACACAGCAGTTGTTGCTATGTGTATGACTAACACATGTCCTCTCTCATTTCCACACTGAATAGCATCTGAGGGTTGGACACATTGACTCCACATGCATACAAGCAGATTTGCAAAAATGCATCTTGTGATGGTCACACAGTGGGACAACAACAATAGTAGAAGCCAAATCACACACATTGACCCATAGGCATTGAGTTACTGTATTGAGTTGGGTCACCTTGCTATCCTCTCTTGACGCAAAACATGCCCAAACTGGGTAGTACCTAATTGTATCCCACACGTTTGGCCATCTATTGCGTCAGTGAAGAGTGCAAATCCGGTACAACAAGTAGAGGATCATGGTCCGCAGTAGTATGATCTGTCACATGTGCCCATTCACCGTAATGCCCAATGTGGTGCAATCAGCCAACGCTGTATTGTCACAACTGTCATGTCCTATTCCAAAAGAGAAATGATCCAAACCCAGTTAAAGACAGAGATTTTGATGCATACGCGTCAAAAAAGATGCACATACGTCAAAAAATTACGTATATGCATCAAAATATGACGCACCTTGCCATTAAACATCCATTGGCCCTGAGCATTAATTCCCACACTGTACCCCCTGAAATTGTTTAAGTATGGAACATATTTCAAAATATGGATGCGGGGTTATTTCTAAGCATATGCGTAAAAAAAAATGACGCACAGACTGTAAACATCATAATATTTTGACCCATAACAATAAAAACAAACCGCATTTGAGGCAGGAAGTGATGTAATAGGATATCCTGTTTACAGAATTGGTACAGTGGGTGTACTTTTTCTTTCACTTTGCAGTCTGTGATATTTCCTGACTGTGTGGCTGTGTTTTGACTTGTTTCTCTGTGCATTTTGTGAATTTGTCTCCATTGTGGATTTTAAATTGTCTTTTTGTGTTTTATAACTGTCTGTGGTATCCTGTCTTAGTGTTTTTTTGGTCATTTGTGGTGTCAACATCTGTCTTTGTTGTGTTGGGCGTCTGTTGTGGGTAGTGGTAGTTTGGGTATAGTTGGGCTGTGTTCTCAGTTATTTTGCATTTCCCTGTCCTACTTGCCCTCTATTCTCCTCTGTACCCCTTTATTTCCTTTTTTTTGGTGCAAGCATGTTGGGTAGGCCTCGTCTTGGCAGGATGGGAGAGGAGGAGCTGGGTGGGGTTATTTGGCTGGTGTGACACTTTCTACCCTTAATGATAGAGGCAGGTGGTGTGTGATACAGGCTATCACACAGAGGCCAGGAGGCTCCGGTGGGCAAAGGTGTTGTACCATCTCCAGAGAATCTACAACACACCACGCAATGACCACCAGCTGAAGCACCGCTGGGCTGACCTTGTTGCCAGGGAGCAAGACCTGCTGGACCACCTGGGGATTGGGCCTGGTGGCCCTGCTGGTGAAAACAAATCAGAGTAATGTGCAGGTTTAAATGCTCTATAGTGACAGTAGCTGATTTGTTCATATGCTGTAGGCAATGTTTTTGAACATGTGGAATGCTAGTTAAACATACAGGGCCATATTTCTAATTTGTTAGCACCGCAATTGCAACATGTTTTGAAGCAAGAGCGGCGCAAACTTACAAAATACAATTGTATTTAGTAAGTTTGCGGAGCCTTTGTGTCAAAAAGCAGCACAAATGCGGTGCAAAAAATGTATAAATATGGGCCACAGTTGCCTGTGACGTATACAATATTTCCTACACATTACCGTCATCTGTTGACGCGACAGGTAGACTAACTTTCAAAAAACAACAGGAGACTGTAAATTAGTGCTGGCTTCACGTAAATTGATGATGCCAATGTGGCTGTAACATATGTTTCATGCATGGTCTGTGAGTGTATCAGGAAACATATGTTTGAAATCCTGATATTTTCAAGAAATAATGTGTCCCTCAATTTATTTGATACGTGTCTGAACTGGATTCTGACACATACGTAACAAGTTATAGCTGACCTCAGGTAACATCTTAGACTGATATTTGGTCTTTGTAGTGCCATATTTAAATTAGGGATGGATTGCAAAAGGTATGCACACGGGTTCATATCTCCATGGTTGGTGCAACTTACCATAGCTGTGGCACATCAAATTAAGAAAAAGGTACACATTGAGGGCTAACAACTGTCCCTGACCCTCTGTACATTGTACCTGTGTTTCTTAAATTGGTCTTAGTCACAATGTCTGGGTGACTGGTTTTGCAGTCCTCATGGAAAGTGGCTTTGCATGTCTCTCATGGATACACATGATGAGAGGAATACACTCCATGAATTAGTCTGCTAACTAATGAAGGAGCATGTTTGCCACCACATGATAGTTAGGGCCACTGCATGTGTGCAGATATGTGTGTCTCACTCACTGGAGTCCGGGGGTCTGTACATGTTTTCAGTGGTATGTAGGATGCAGTATCATCATGTCTGAGAGGCTTGACTTTCTGAGTTAATATTACACATAGTATTTGGGTTTGGAAGTGTTGTACAGTGCACAGACATTAAGCACATTTCTCCCTTCCATGCCTCACAAGTGGACCTGCACCCTACACTATCGCAGATGTGGCTTGATTTGCGGACCCAAACATCTCCAGTAAGTGTTGATATTTCTGTTCTGTGTTGTGTTTGCTGATGAAGTGTGATTGCCTCCTGTGTGTTGGACACATAGCAAGGTGTGATGCGCTGGTCAATGATAGGTTTTGTTCCTTGAGTGGAGTATCATATTTTCCCCATCTTTGAGTTGGCCAATCCTTAACGTATTGTCATAATTTGGGATTGTAGGTCAGTCCTGTAGGCACGGCAATGTGAATAGGGATGAGGTATGTGGATAACACCTGAAATCAGAAAATGTAGCAGTGGACCATATTAGTGATTTAGTCAGCCAGTCAGACCTGTGGAGGGCATTTGCCCAAGGGGGCCCTTCTGTGTCCACCACAGCCACCACCACCAGCACCACCACTTCCACCCAGGTGGCACCAACATTTGCAGGGACCTTTGCTGGACCATCAACATCCAGAGCTCCAGGACCTGTCAGAGCACCACCTGTACCTCCTCCTACAGACATGGCACCGACAAGGGCCCAAACTTCCTCCACTGGCACCCAGACCACCCCTGCTGCAGTCATAGACACTGCAGCTTTTAACCAGATGCAACGGAACTTGGACCGTGTGTTGCGTATAATGACCAGGCTTCAGGAGGAGGTGGCACAAGTGAATCGGAGGGTGCGTGTCATCAAAAAGACCCTGCGGAGGGCCAGCTTGTGGGCTTATACTCAGCCATGATTCCCTCCCCTACCTCCTCTTTCCTGGTTCTTTAAATTAGTGGGTAGAGGGCTAAAGTGTTAGGTTAGTATGAGCTGCTAGTTTAGTTAGTAGTAGTGGGGGGGTGGGGGTATCATACTTTTTACAACTGTTTTTTATTATGTGTTTGGGTGGGTGGGTGGAGAGCGATGTTGGGGTTTAGGTGTTTAAAAAAAATATATATATATATATATAAAATAAAAATAAAAAATACACAAAAATAATTTGTTTAGTATAAGATAGTATGTGTTTAGGTTAGTATGTGTTGTCCTCCATGTGTCCCGTCTTATAAGGGGGGGGGTTGATGCTTAGATCGTTTCGTTAAATGTGATAAGTAAGTTTAGCTTAGGTTAGTTAGGGACAGTTGTGGGTAATGTGTAGTTAGAGTAGTTTAGGAGAGGTAAGGTGTTTACCCTGGTTTTAGCTTCTGTTTTTACTGTTTAATAAATATCTAGGTAACCTTTTACAGTATGTGTCAAATGCTCGTAGATCAGGGCCTTGGCATGAGTGAACAGGGTCTCTTTTGTATTAGCTTTTGTGGCCCATGCTGCAACCATATCCCAACTGAGCTGTTACATAGGCAGCTACACCAAAGCTACTTAGCTAAGATTCGGCCATCCATTGTACCCACCATTCACGGTTACTATGGATCCTAAAGTGTGGTTATTTTGTGATGTATGTTTTCAATGTCACATACTTTGCTACCAGATTTGGCATTGAGGACACTGTGTTAAGTCTGCCTGCAGCCTGATGCCCAAGCGAATCCTTATAAGGTGAGTGGTAGTATGCTCTCATGTAGTATGGTCTACATAACTCACACCTATCATTTGTTACAATGTTTGGCCCGGTGACTTATTTCTATGGAAACTCATACACATCCATTCATGCTGTACGGTACGTGTTAGCTAAAATTTGGGTCAAATGTCACATACATAAATTTTGACTTTCAGAAAAAATTGAAGGCACTATTTTCTGGCTTAGACATCCCTTGAGGAAGCGTTATTCTGTCCAACACAGCTTTATGGTGTATAGTTTATATTTTCCTCTGAAATAACCCTCAGGGAGGGCAGATGATGGTACAATGCAGACCACTGTGCATAGTTATCAGCCAAGATTCGTTCAGGTCAGCTGTATTGGCAATCAATACTCAATGACCTGAGGTAATCATCACTAATGGCCATCACGGTTGATGTGTCACATTACACAGAGACAAAGTTGTTGTGTAAGTGCTATTTATTTAAAAGGGCTGTAGTGCTATATGCACATTGTCCATGATTGTGAGTCCATTAGTGTGACATCTTCCATTGTGATCCTACACAAGTACAAAAGGACATGTCATTGGACATGCTGAGGTGAAGTGTTAGTGCAGAGGGACAGGATTTGACAATGAGGTATTGAGAGACAATCACAGGGCAGGGTGACAAGATAAACAGTGGGTTGAAGAACAGTGCTTGAGTACAGTTGTTGCAAGACTGGCGTGTTACAAAGCACAGGACCTTGGTAATAGGTGGCCATGTGGCAGGGACTAGTGCTACAGGGTACTCTTGCGGGTGAAGGTGATCTGTTCCACGTCTTCATCTTCTGATGTGTGTTGTTTCCTCTGCCCATGGTGGTGGTGGTTGTGAAGGAGCAACACACACCTCAGTGTTTGAAGACGTGGAGTCAGACATCCCGGTAGTTGCCAACTGTGGGGCTCTTAAGGGCAGTACTGCAGCAAGGAGAAGCTGCTGGTTCTTAAGAATAGCAGCCACATCACGGTGGTAGGCAGCCAGGTTGGCCCTGAGGAGTTCAATATTGCATTTGTGCACGCGTTGACAGGATTGTTGTTGTAGGTGTTGAGTCAACTCTATTACAGCTGTGCTAATTTCCTTCAACCTCTTTTCAAGTTCCTGCAAGATTGCTGTTCGCCGTTGCATAGCTGCTGCCTGTTCTTCAGTTAACATCATGCATGAACGCACCCCCTCTAGGCTGGCTGCCATATTTTGCATCCCCACCCGCACCTCCATGGCCAGCTCCCACTGTAATCCAACTACAGTTCGCTCAAAGCTGGTGCCAGTGTCGTCAGAGTCCTCAGCTGTGTTGGAGCTGGCAGGTCATACAATAGTGGTGGTGGGTGGGTCCTCTGTGATGGCTGCTAGTTCTGTGCTCCTCCTTGTGACTGAAAGTGGGGTCTGGAGGGTTCCAAGGACATCTTGGAGGGTCTGCTGGCTGATGTTTGTCAGCTCGTCATCAATGTCATCAGGGTAGTCCTGGATAGGCATATCCGCAGGAGAGCCATCATCCTCTGCAATGAGATATGGTACAATTATTGTGTCTGTGTTGTGGGATTTGTAATGTGACATGCCTGCCTTCCAAATATTTTCACATTGTGATCTTGGTTCCTGTTCATTGTTCCTGTCTTTAATATTAGAATTCTCCCAGGCCTATGCCCCACCTGCATGTCACATGTATTGTGGTCAGTTTGGGGACTTGTCAGCATCACATCCTCTATGTGTTGATTCAGGCCAAATTGTGAATTGCCACCTTCTTGTCCTACTCAACCCTCCGTCTACTTCCATTCTCATGGTGAGGCCTTTCACTGGCTGTGTGTGTTCTGATGGCACTAGCACTACACGTAACAATCTGGAACTGCCCCAGTCTCTGATCTTTCACATCCACCTATATGTTGTTGAGATCTAGCATATATATATATGTATAGCATTGTTATGGCACGATATGGATGTCAGCATTGGTAATGTGTACTGCTGATGTTGGGGAATGTGTGGTACATTGAATTGCACTGATTGTCCTAGCAGTGTTCCATTTCCTCCTCTGACTGTGCGGGTGTATGTCTGTAACCAGTTACATGTGTCCTCCCCCTCAATGCTGTTGTCTGGGCAGTATGACATTTGGGATGTTGCATGGTGTCATTGAAGCTATTGCGACCCAGGCACAGGGTGGACCATGACATATGCAGCATGGGTATGGCATTAGTGCTGTGTACCTCCTAATGTTTCTGACTATGGCTGATGTTTGTAGCAACTTTGGACAATCGCATTTGACAGGATTGGAACATTTGTATTGATTTCAGGGGATTGATAACGTTGTCATCCTGAACCCTCTAATTTGGGTGTGTTTGATCCATGAGGACATTACTGCCATTAGCTACGTGACCTGCACACACAGCAGAGGTGATAGTGGCAACTGTTGTCAATGTTACATTCCACTTGCAGATATGGCCAGAGGTTGTTAATTGGGCCCTAGTTAATATAGGGAGAATACTGGCTGACGTGTGACGGGCTGTCAGTTTTCAGTTGTACCCTGCCATCCTGGCCTGGCTTTACCTTTGCAACATCCTTGGCATCGCAGCATACCCCCATGCAAAGGTTGTTGGTGTAGTGTAGTATTGTGCCCCAGGTTTCCTCTGTACAGCCCATGCCCCCGTTCCATGCCCCATTACCCATGCCACTCCCTGAATATCATGACTTACATGCATTGTGTAGTAGGTATGTCCACCCCCCCTGCTTACAGTTAACATTTGCAAAAACAACAGAAGATGGACGGAATGTAGAACAAATCAAACATTCACCCCCAGTCACAGATCTTGGTTTAATCCATCAGTTTCTTTGCTTCCCATGGCATTCCAGCTCAGACCCAGCCATATGCAAATCAGTCTTGACCCTGTTCCCCATGGGAACAGTCCAGCCCGAACTGCCAGGCCAGGTCCTCCCTGGACCAGAAACAAGGATTCTTGGACCGGTTTCACGGTATCACTCTTCATCAGCCAGGCTAGCTTGAATCTGGTGGCATGGCAAGCACAGGACCCACGTCTGGGCATACCCTTCCCACTTGGGGCAACAAATGCAAAAACAACAGAAGATAGATGGAATGTAGAACAAATCAAACATTCACCCCCAGTCGCAGATCTGGGTTTAACCCAACAGTTTTTTTGTTTGCCATGCCATTCCAGCTCAGACCCAGCCATATGCAAATCAGTCTTGACCCTGTTCCCCATGGGAACAGTCCAGCCCGAACTGCCAGGCCAGGTCCTCCCTGGACCAGAAACAAGCATCCTGGGACCATTTTCAGGGTATCACACTTCATCAGCCAGGCTAACTTGAATCTGGTGGCATGGCAAGCACGGGACCCACATCTGGGCATACCCTTCCCATTTGGGGCAACAAATGCAAAAACAACAGAAGATGGACGGAATGTAGAACAAATCAAACATTCACCCCCAGTCACAGATCTGGGTTTGATCCATCAGTTTTTTTGCTTGCCATGCCATTCTAGCTCAGACCCAGCCATATGCAAATCAGTCTTGACCCTGTTCCCCATGGAACAGTCCAGCCTGAACTGCCAGGCAAGGTCCTACAGTTAACATTTGTGCATTTTAATTCCCCATGCGACTTACCCTGCATGTGTGTTGTCGCCTGGTAATCTGCGCTGTCCAGTCGTTGTATCCCTGTGACGATCTCCTCAGGGATGACGGCTGCGACCATCTCCTCCATGTGGTCCAGGGCCTCCTGCGGTGCTGGACTCCCACCTCCAGTCTGCAGTGCTGCCTTCCTGCTCCTGGCCATCTTTTCCTTGGTCCTGCGCTTGCAGTCATGCCAGCGTTTCTTGCACTTGAAGACTGTTCTCCGTACTTCTGCCACACTGTTATTCTTGTCAACAATTTGTTGCCATGTAGCCTCTCTCCTACTGATTGGCAACTTTGAGGTGACAACCAGTTGGTGCTGGTGTTCCATCACCTCTTTCACCAGAATTTCCTGCTCCTCAGCACTGAAGCAACACTTTCTTTTCTTCTTCTCCCTGTCCTGGGCGTTGTGTGGGTCATCCTGGCTGGTTCCTGGTCTGTTCTCATCTTCCTGGGGTCTGTGCAAGCATCTGGGATCCATTTTGGCTCTCCATAGCACATTTTGCTGTGTTTGTGCCGCTTTTTGATGCAATTGCGTGAAAAAAAGGCATGTATCCGGTTTGCGACATTGTAAACCGTCTCACAGTCATTTTCACTGCGTTAACGTAGTTTTCCTTTACAACGTGACGCATTGGTTTGAGTAGAAGTATAAATTTGATGCCCGCACGGCGCAAAGAAATTGCTTTAGCCAGCGGTAACATTTTTTACGCAAAACTGCGTCAGCGCAGGTTTGCGTCCAAAAGTACAAATATGGGCCTCAGTGTTACCAAAAATAAAGGTAGTATATTTGGGTGACACAGTACCAAAAATATCTTAGAGGCAATACTCCTTCTGGAGGTAAGTATTATACACAATATATACACTAGACACCAAAATAAGGTAAGTAATTCGACATAGGATAGTGCAAACAATAGGAAATGCTATAGAATGCATTGGGAGAAAATAGGTCTAGGGGCAACACAAACCATATACTAAGAAAGTGGAATGTGAATCACCATTTCCCCCCTAGACAAGTGTAATGTGTGTAGAATCGCTGGGAGAGTAAGAATACAGTAAAGGTAAGTGAATTACCCCACCCCAGAGCCCAGAAAAGCAGGAGTAAAGTACTGCAAGTTTCCTTAGCACACACTACACCTCGTGATTGGGATTTTGCAGTAACCAACCAAGTCTGCAAACAACAACTGCTGGATTTCTGGACCTGAAGACCTGCAAAAGAAGGGGGCCAAGTCCAGAAGTCGAAAGAAGTTCCAGGAAGGGCAGGAGCCCCTGCCAACCCAGAAGAGGGTGCAAAAGAAGAGTCCCTAGTTGGATGAAGATTACAGGAATGCACCCCAGGAAGCTGCCAGTGGGTTCCTGCATAATGCAGAAGATGTCCCACAACGTGAAGATGGATGCAGACGTGATTTCGTGTTGGAAGTCGCCAACAAGCCTTGGTTACGGCAAGAGTGCGTTTTGTGTCAAAATGGTGCTGGCTGGACCCAGGAGAGACCTGGGGGCCTCATCTCTGTTTGAGGAGGAAGCAGCGTCTCTCAGCACTTTAGAGAGTGCTCGGGATGCCAGGCAGCACCCCTGGGAGTCCCAGGACATGGGGACAAATTAGGTGCAAAATGCGGTTGGTGCAGCACAACAAAGGAAGGATGCACGCCGCCGGAGAACAACCTAGCGCACAAAGGAATTTTGCAAATAGTGCACAGAGGCCTCAGGAGGTGTAGAAGATGCAGTACACAGGGGTACCGTCGCTCTCAGGGAAGGCAAGGTCTTACCTCCTCCAAATTGCAGCAGCAGGACCTCAGGACAGTCTATGTAGATGGAGCCCACCCTCTGTGTCCTTAGGAGCATGCTCGTCGCTGTGAGAGGAGTCCAAGGGTACCGGTCATGATCTTGGAAGGTGCCTGCATGAGCAGGGGAGTGACTCCGTCACCCCACAGGAGATTTCTTCAGTGCTTCTGGTGCAGGATGAAGACGTGGAGTTTTCAGAGTGTGCACACCGTGGAAACTGTTGCAGTTGCTGACTGGAGCTGAAGTTGCAGAGGAAAAGTATCCCTTGTGGATAGTTTGTTGCTGTTACAGCAGTTCCTGGAGCAGGCTGCTGTTGATCCAAGGTCAGAGGATGAAGTAGTAGTTGCAGAGGATTCCTAAAGAAAACGTGCAAGCAGAATCTGAAGATAACCCACAGGAGAGACCCTAAATAGACCTGAGAGGGGGATTATCTACCTTATCAGGTAAGGACCTATCAGGAGGGGTCTCTGACGTCACCTGGTGGCACTGGCCACTCAGAATCCTCAAGAGTGCCCCCACATCTTGCAAAGCAAGATGGCTGAAGTCTGGGACACACTGGAGGAGTTCTGGGCACCACCCCTAGGGTGGTGATGGACAGGGGAGTGGTCACTCCCCTTTCCTTTGTCCAGTTTCACGCCAGAGCAGGGGACAATGGGTCCCTCAACCAGTGTAGACTGGCTTATGAAAGGAGGGCACCATCTGTGCCCTTCAAAGCATTTCCAGAGGCTGGGGGAGGCTACCCCTCCCCAGCCTGTGACACCTACTTCTAAAGGGAGAGGGTGTAACACCCTGCTCTCAGACGAAATGCTTTGTTCTGCCTTCCTGGGACTGAGCTGCTCAGACCCCATGAGGGCAGAACCCTGTCTGTTAGGTGGCAGCAGCTGTAGCTGCAGTGCAAGCCTCAGAGAGCTAGTTTGGCAGTACTGGGGGTCCATAGTGGAGCTCCCAGGATGCATGGAATTGGCTCCCCAATACTAGATTTGGAAGGGGGCGACAGTTCCATGATCTTAGACATGTTACATGGCCATATTCGGAGTCACCATTGTGAAGCTACATATAGGTACTGACCTATATGTAGTGCACGCGTGTAATGGCGTCCCCACACTCACAAAGTACCGGGAAATGGCCCTGAACTATGTGGGGGCACCTTTGCTAGTGCAAGGGTGCCCTCACATTTAGTAACTGTGCACCTAACCTTCTGCAAGGGAAGGCTATACATATAGGTGACTTATCAGTTACTTAAGTGCAGTGGATATGGCTGTGAAATAACGTGTGCGTTATTTCACACAGGCTGCAATGGCAGGCCTGTGCAAGGGTTTATCTGAGCTCGCTATGGGTGGCAAAAGAAATGCTGCAGCCCATATGGATCTCCTGGAACCCCAATGCCCTGGGTACCTAGGTACCATATACTAGGGACTTATAAGGGGGGTCCAATGTGCCAAATTAAATTGGTAAATTAAGTCACTAGCCTATAGTGACAAATTTAAAAGCAGAGAGAGCATAAGCACTGAAGTTCTGGTTAGCAGAGCATCAGTGACACAGTCAAGCACTACACAGACACACACATTAGGCCATAAACTATGAGCACTGCGGCCGTGACCAGCAGGATCCCATTGAGACAAGCAAAAAGATACTGACATACAGGTAAAAATGGGGGTAACATTCCAAGGAAGATGGTGCTTTCTTACAGGGCTCACAAGAGTCATTCGATGGGGGGCGTGGCCAAGCAACATGGCAGACTAGACATGAGCCTCTGAGCTCCCAGCCGGCCTGTGATAAAATCCTGAATAATCCTGTGTAATCCCAACCCGTCATAGCACTGAAAGTACCTCAATCTTGATAGTGGTGTTGTTGGGAGGAATCATCTCCAAGACTGACTGTCTAGTGCTGCTTGGAGAGTGCGGCAACGTGAAAGGCTCGGCTGCATGAGGCATGGGCCTGTGAGAGAATAGACGGAAGCCAACTACCCTTGCCTAGTGGATGTGGAGTATGGCTGTGTGAGGAGACCCGACATTGCTGGCACCTTTTGGGTTAAGCTGACCTCTAGGGGTGGTGAAGCAGGGGCCAGATACCCCAGGGCCACTTGGTGTTGGATGAGGCAGAACTACCCGTGGCTGTGGGTCTGACGTACCCCAGGGCTGGAGTTGCACTGTGCTGCTGGCTGTGGCCCAATGGTGTGCGGGGATTCTTGTTCACCTGGAGGAGGTGAGTTCTGTTGGTGCTGTGATGGCTGGGGGCCTTAATTGTTCCAGCTGTGCCCTGGCCTCAAAGGTGTGGATGAGGATACGTGGGAATGCAGTGAATGCCACGTGCAGCATGCTGACAGGGGAAACTTGAGGTCGAACTCTGCACCGGGACAGATACCTGATTGAGATGCTTAGGCCTGGTGCTGCACCCTTGCTCTCCAGGGACCTGAAAACAGTTTAAGTTTCCCACCTCCATAGTCGGCACTCCTTTCTGTTCCCTGCCACTTGAAGCACAACGTGGTGGAGGCACCCAGGTCTCGACCCCCGTTAGGGCCCCTTTTATATCTGGCCTATGGCTGAGAGGGCAGAAGATAAATACAACTCCCTTGGGACCGGGAATAGTGACCCTGTGGTTGGCATCCTCTGTATAAGGAACTGTGAAACGCTCAGTGCAGTGCACTGTAAGTATTGGGGGAACTGAGATGGCAGCTACCTGGTAGATATCAAAGAGATTGTGGAGGGGAACCCTGACTTCATGCCTGCATGGGCCAGGTGCGACTGTGGGTACAGCAGTGTGGCTCTGGCACCCAAGTGACTCGCGCTGGAATCCTATGCACAAGACAACTTGGTGCGCATGCCTAGACCCATGCAGCCTACACACAAAGTAAATGTGCACAGTGTCCCTTCCATTGTGGTGGGGTCCTGGAGAGACTTCCACCAGTAGCATCTCTTTAATTCAAGAAAACTCATCTGGAAGACCCCGAGACCAAATCTGTCTTTGGCGACAGACCACTGAAGAGAGGCATCAGCCCTTGAAAGAGCTGAGCAGTGCCTGCCTCGGAGGAGAGCAGCAGATATGCAGGCATGTCTGGTACCTGAGTACCTGATAGACTGTAACTCTGGGAAGAGTTCAGGGACAGTACTGCAGGACTCAAGCACCCAAGGTATGTTTGGTGAATGAGACAGTGAGTGAGGGGACCAGGAACAACACTTGCCACCTCATAACCTCATATACGGTCACCTATGGGCCTGGAGAGACAGTAGTTTTCTACTACTCAAGGAATAGAGAACAGTGTTTTGAAGGCCTTAGACCCCTGAATTATTTCTGCAATAATTGGTTGGACCTACATGGGGGCTACTCCCAGCAACTCTCCTTTAGGGAACCCTCGCTTGTGGGCTGATCAGTTGAGATCCTCTTAGTGATAGCAAGCCACCATCATTGAAAGGACCGGGAGTCTGGGGTCAAAACAACTATGAAGGACCACAGTGGAGTGAACACCTGGAAGCCCAGGTCTGATCACCATGGTGAACGATAAGGGAACATGGCAGGCTCAGTCCAATAAATTTGTGAACTACACACACATGGGTCCCTCCAATTAAAAAAAAATGGCAAAGGATCATTGACTGACCAGGGAGCACAGATCAATGAGCAGTCTAGCCCTGCCGTTCCACTGGCAGATCTGATGGAGGCCATCAAGAGTACCCCCACGGAGCCGGCCACCAAGATAGACTTGTTGGCCATTGATGTCAACCTCCTCAGAGTGGACCTCCAAGGTGTCGCTGACCACGTGACAACCATGGAAACAAATGTAGGAGAGCTGCAACAGGAAGTGGCCACCCTAAGAGACATTATATTCTCACTACAATAACTGACAGTGAGGATTGAGGAATGGATGGAAGACTTAGAAAAAAGGTCCAGAAGAAATAATCTGTGATTTATGGGCTTCCCTGAGAGGGCAGAAGGCCAATCCGTGGAGCACAAAAAGTATGTGTCTACAACAATTATTGAAAATCTTCACAATTGAGAGGGTGCATCAAGCGCCAGTCCCTATACTGAATCCTGGTGCTCTGTCACATGCCATGCCATTAACACCAGTCTCTAGGGACAACAACACAATTCTTCAGCACATCCATATTAAAGGCCCACTGGCTTTTGAGGGGTGACAAGCATCAATCTTTCCGGACTTTTCCCATAAGGTTCAAAACCAATGCAAAACATATCTGGATGTTAAGAAAAGGCTATGCAACCTTAATCTGCATTACAGCCTGATGTTATCAGCAAAACTCTGTGGTTTGCATAACAGAAAGTTACATTTGTTTTTTACAGCTGCTAAGGCCAGTGACTGGATGGATACGGTGTCCTGGAGCTCCCACCCTAAATCAATCTGGTGATGGAACACCTTCCTCAATCATGCAGAATCACTCGGCATAATTAAAGAAATGAAAAAATGGATGGAAGTCCTCCAGGGATAAAGGCCCTTTGGGCCGAATAGTGGTGTGTTCAGATGGTACCCTCAGAGACACGGAGACGGTCCAGACTCCAGATGTCCTTCCAGGTTCAACTGGGAAGCCCTGGATTAGGCACGGACAGCACAGAAGGCGGTCCACCATGATTCCTATAGAACAGTGCTGTAAGACTACAATGCTGTGTAAGTGTCAACACCAGAGCAGTACGCGCTCTTTTGGCGACAAAAATGCAAATACCCAGCACTCTCAAAACAAAGTAATTTATGCATTGTGCTGATATGTTGTGGTTTAACCTTTTGCACTGCAGAGTTCAATCCTGAAAACTTATTTTTAATATGCTTACAAATACTGTTCCTTTGCAATGTAGTGCTGCAGGTTTTCAGAGTGTGTTAGGGTGTGGCCCCTTTCCAGGTCCTTCCAGAGACTTTACCTGCAACATGCCTGGGCATGGTTCTGGGCTGGGTCAAGACTCTATAAAAGAGAGCCAGCCCAACTCCCAGTGCTCACTATTCAGAGGTCCAGGTGCAGAGCAGCAGCTTCTTCCTGAGCTCCTGTCCCGGTGGCCTATTTGGATCTTCCAGTCTTCTGCCCTTCATCCTTCATTGGTGATCATTGTTCCAGGCGGTAAGACGGTGGTAGGACTGTCCTGAAACCGTTATTGAGAATTTTCATATTCTTGATTTAATTCTTAAATGAGTAACAGATTACTTGCGCGCTACTATTTCTTGCCATTTACATGGTAGTTTACAAATAGGCAAGACACGCGATTTGTTTCATAAATGTTTAACTTTGTTATTCATTGCGTGCTACCATTTCTTGACCTTGGCATGGTGGCTTAAGAATCGGCAAGACGCGCAATTCGTTTTTTGGTGTTTAAAACATTGTTGTCCATTGCGCGCTACCATTTCTTGACATTTACATGATGTTTTACGAACTGGTAAGATGTGCAACTCATTTCATGAGGATTTAACTTTGTTGTTCATTGCGCGCTACCATTTCATGACATTTACATGGTGGCTTAAGAATCGGCAAAAGAAGCGTGATTCGTTTCATTATACTTTGATCTTGTTATTTATTGTGAGCTGTTATTTCTTGACATTTACATCGTGTTTTACGAATCGGCAAGACGCGCGATTCGATTAATGATGATTTGACTTTGATATTCATTGCGTGCTACCATTTCTTGGTATTTTGCATGGTAACACTCGAATCGGCAAGACGCACGATTCTCTCCTCGAGTTTATTTCATGTTGTTTATTGTATGCCACTATTCTAAGATATTTATTATGTAATATTCGAGTTGACAAGTTATGTGATTTGTTTCCTGAATTCATATTGTGTTATTCATGGTGCACAATCCTTTTATGGTGTTTACTATATATATATATATATATATATATATATATATATATATATATATATCTGCAATATGCGCAATTTGTGTTGAAGCATTTTAAGAGTACACAGAAGGCCAGAGTTTCTAGATGCAATATTGTATGGTCCTAGTATACATTCTCAAAACAGGATTTATATGACTGGTTTAAAATTTTGTCAGAATGTTTTTTTCTGATTCTCATGTAAAGGAAAGTACTTGAATAAGAAAGTTTTAATTTAATTCATCTTGATTCCCCTACAGGTATCCGGCCATCTTAAAACTTAGTAATTTTAAACTTAACTCTTAGATTGTTCATGTTTTCAGAGTGACTAGGCTTAGAATCATAGTCTAGTATTGATTTCAGGAGATATAATTTTCATATTGTGTGTTCTAACCTTTTTCTTACTACAGGTCTCCTTCCCAGCTGTTCCCTTCCTAATCCCCTCTTCCCCTCTTGAACTCTCTCAGTCTCTGTGATTTATCTATCAGAGTCTTGGAGCTGTTCAGTGGTGGACGTGCACAGACCCCGAGGATCTGGTGACTCTGACAGTAAGTCCAAAAGACTATCAAGTGCTGTGGTGCCTGTCGTGCTGTGACCACCATTTACTGATTAGTGACAATGAACTTTGTGTTACTCCTGGTGGTCCTAATTGAACTATCCTTGAATGATTACTTGTTGGCTCTTACTTTTCCTACTGGGTCATATCCTTGTTAATACAAGGGGATGGGCTGTGGGGGGAGAAGTTTATGATTGTATCTGTTTCATATTATAGCAGGTTGGCAGAACAATGAGTTTTAAGGGGCACAGGTGCTGGCAGGGCTGAATGAGAACCACTGCTTGGCAGCCCCAATGGCATACTGACTCCTTGTGCAGCATATACTCCTGTGATTTTTTGAATATCTGTCTTTTTGAGCTGATTATAATGCCAGGGGGAATGGGGTGGGGAATGCTAGTTTCTACACTGTCTAGGTTTAGGCAGTGTGAGGTTACTTTACTGCCCAAGGGGTGGGGGAAGTTGGAAGGGGAAGTAGAATTCACTGTTATACTGGACACATTCTGCTTATATGGATGGGAACACTGCAACCTCATGTTGCAGGGCCAGGGGGAGAGGTTTGCGGACATCAAATCTGGGTAGGCTGGTCAGCATATGGTGCTAAAATGTGATGATGATGGCAGATTAAATTTTTAAATTTCTAGCATGGAATGTCAAGGGACGCGCCCAGCTTGTGAAATGGTGGAGGGTCTATGCGTACCTAAAGTACTATGGGGTCTCCTGACATTCCTATAGGAGACGCATGTGTGGAAAGATTGTATTCATAGCCTCTGTAAGCCCTGGTGAGGACAATTATATGCACCCTCATATTCTGGGTATGCCCGAGGCTCACTAATATGGGTGGCTTCTAAGGGTACCCTTCCATTACAGGAGACACATTATGGATCTCGATGGCTGGTGCGTGACTTGGAGGCGCATGACTTGGATGGGCATGAGTTGTGCATGTTGAATGTGTATGCTCCCAATAATGACTGTGAGACATTTTACACAGGGGCAGCAACTATGGCTACTCCATGCTTGTCAGCAGACATAGGCCCTCATTATAACCCTGGCGGTCGGTGACGGCCAGGGCTATAGTGGCGGTAGTACCGCCAACAGGCTGGCGGTTCTGCCTGCCTTATCACGACGGTGGCGCTTCTGCCATGGTAATACCGCTGGGACAGGCGGTATACTGCCATGGCAGTCCCAGCAGTCGTAATCCGCCAGGGCAGCGCTGCCCAGGGGATTTCGTCTCCCCTTACCGCCAGCCTGTCCATTGGGGTAGACACTACCATGTGAAGGCTGGTGGTAAGGGGATTCGGGGAGCCCCTGAGGGCCCCTACACTGCCCATGCACTTGGCATGGGCAGTGCTGGGGCCCCCATTTACAGCCCCATCGCGCATTTCACTGCCCGAATTTTGGGCAGTAAAATGCGCGACGGGTGCTACTGCACCCGCTGTACATCAGCATTGCGCCGGCTCTATTACGAGCCGGCTGAAATGTTGATGTGACTTTTCCATTGTTACCGTCTGCTGGTTGAGCAGAAAAGTCGAAATAGAGAGCCAGATATACTGCCAGCACTGGTGGTATACTGGCGCCCGCAGCCTCAGGGGTCTTTTCAAAAGGCCCTCATTACAACCGTGGCAGTCGGTGTTAAAGCGGCAGTAATATCGCCAACAGGCCGGCGGTAAACAAAATGAGATCACGACCACGGCAGAAACCACCAATACAGGCAGCCACTTTAACACTCCAACCGCCATGGCGGTATCAACAAACACCACGGCGGTAACCGCCAACAGACAGGCAGAAGACAATGTACTGCCCACCCCATCACAAGCTGCCTGTCCGCCAGCTTTTCCGTGGTGGTACCAATGCCATCAAAAGCACAGCAGAAACAGAACACAGAAGGGAAACCACTCACCGCTCAACACTTAACGAAGAACCAGGACGCCATGGAGTCTGAGTTACAGGTCCTGCCCATACTGGTCTACCTCCTCATCTACCAGGAATATGAAAAACGGCGGCGACATCCACGGTGAGTATTGCACCTAGTATGCAGGGGAGGGGTGGAGGAAAAAGAGAGTGACACACACAAGCAACACGCAACACCCCCACCCCCACCCCCACCCTCACCCATAACACCATACACACAAACACATGCAACAACATTACATTTACACCCTGTATCCCCCTGGAAGAACACAAGGACAAAAGGAATTGAGTTATATATTACAATTAGGCAGATATATGTAATGAATAGAAAAACAGTATTAAAAAAAATATACAATATGTACATAAGGCCGTACATTGTCCCTTCCAAATGTCCATGGGCCACTGGGCCAAAAATCATTGGCCAAGCCCACATTTGATTCCTGCCTCAATATGGAGAGAACACTGCAGGGGCATCAGGTCAAAAACAGACAGGGACCTCAGGGGGACGGGGAAGGGGAGGGCACCTCAGCCGGAAAATGGAATAACGCCACTACTTCTCAAGGGGGCTCTATGCTCACTGCTTGGTCCGGGGGAGTGCAAGGCCACAGTCTCTCAAGTGGGTGGTTTGCCCACTGCTTGGTCCTGGGGAGTGCATAGCCACAGTCTCTCAAGTGGATGTTTTCTTCCACTGGTTCTGGAGGGGGCTTTGTGCCCAGTGTGCTTCATCCTGCCATGGATAGGGTGAGTGGATGCCTTTCTCCACTGGTTCTGGAGGGGGCTTTGTGCCCAGAGTGCTTCATCCTGCCAAGGATAGGGTGAGTGGATGCTCTTTTCCACTGGTTCTGGAGGGGGCTTTGTTCCCAGAGTGCTTCATCCTGCCAAGGATAGGGTGAGTGGATGCTCTTTTCCACTGCTTCTGGAGGGGGCTTTGTGCCCAGAGTGCTTCATCCTGCCAAGGATACGGTGAGTGGATGCTCTTCTCCACTGGT
Organism: Pleurodeles waltl; assembly: GCF_031143425.1. Classification (NCBI taxonomy): domain Eukaryota; kingdom Metazoa; phylum Chordata; class Amphibia; order Caudata; family Salamandridae; genus Pleurodeles; species Pleurodeles waltl. The sequence continues at coordinate 769,616,263 of NC_090440.1, forward strand.
TCTGGATGGGGCTTTGTGCCCAGAGTGCTTCATCCTGCCAAGGTCTGAGGTAGTGGATGCTCTTCTCCACTGGGTCTGGAGGGGGCTTGGTGCCCAAAGTGCTTCATCCTGCCAAGGATAGGGTGAGTAGATGTTCTTCTACACTGGTTCTGGAGGGGGCTTTGTGCCCAGAGTGCATCATCCTGCCAAGGACTGGGGTAGTGGATGCTCTTCTCCACTGGTTCTGGAAGGGGTTTTGTGCCCAGAGTGCTTCATCCTGCCAAGGATAGGGTGAGTGGATGCTCTTCTCCACTGGTTCTGGAGGGGGTTTTGTGCCCAGAGTGGTTCATCCTGCCAAGGATAGGGTGAGTGGATGCTCTTCTCCACTGGTTCTGGAGAGGGCTTGGTGCCCAGAGTGTTTAATCCTGCCAGGAACTGGGGTAGTGGATGCTCTTCTCCACTGGTTCTGGAGGGGGCTAGGTGCCCAGAGTGTTTCACATGGTGTGTGGCAGTTCCCATTCCCGCACATGGGTGTCAGAGCCACGAGATTTCCTGGGAACAGGTAGCATGATACTCCATGGAGGCAGAGACACACTCCACCCTGCTGTGACTCAGCCTGCCAACTGCTGCTACTGCCAATGCTGGTTGTGGTGCCTCATGTACGCTGTGCAGAGTCCCGGACGTCTCCTGCAGGCTCGGACGACTGCCCGCTGGGGATGATGTCCATGTCAGCTGTGGTGGCACAGTCTGAGTATGTCGCGGGCAGGTGGCAGTGGTTGCGGCGGTGTCAGCGGCGGACATGCTGGCGGTGGTGCATGTGTCAGCACCTGTGGAAGGAGACACCAGGACGTCTCCTGCAGCCTCGGACTGCTGCCCACTGGGGATGATGCTGGGGACTGGATCAGAGGAAGTAGGAATGCAGGTGACGGTGCAGGTGGCGGTGGTTGTGGAGGTGTCCCCCGAAGTACAGGTTGCTGCTCTGACCTGCAGAAGGGGTGTCACCAGTCCCCCAGCCTGAGGCTCCGTGCCCTGAGCTGCCTTCCCTTTAGCCTTGTGTCCCTTCCCCAACTTGTAAGTTGCTGCTGGGACCTTGGCACTGTCCGTTTTTGTCTTGGAGGAGGCCTTGCTGCTTGGTTGGTGCGGCTTGTCCTTACGGCATGTTGTCCCCTTCTTTACCTTGTCAGGTGGCGGAATAGGGTGACCCTTGGCCTTATTAGGTGGCGCACTGGCAGCTCTGATGGGTGCAGCCCACGATGTTACAGGACTTGTAGGGACCACAGTGCTGGAGGATTTCATGGCTGAGGTGCTGGGCTGGGATCTGGACATCCTGGCCCCAGGGGAAGGACGGGGTGGGAGGTGTAGGGAAGAGGTCAATGTTAGCCAGGAAAAGTTTTTTAGACACACTGGGACAGGAAGATAGAGGAGGTTTGGGGGTGGAGGAAGAGGTAGTGGTTGTATGAGGTGTACGTCTGCTGAATTTGGGTGACGGTGCATGGGCTGGAGGCTGTTGTGAGGTGGATGGCTGTTGGGTGGGTGTGTGTCGGCGTTTGTGTAATTTGGGAGGAGGGCTCACAGACACACTGGGAGAGGACACAGGGGACGTGTGCATGGTAGTGAGGGTGGTGATTGCACGTGAGCGGTGTATGGTGATGGGCGTGCTGGTGATGAGGTAGTGGCTAAGGATGTAGTGCATGCAGGTGTGAGTGGAGACGAGACTGGGAGGGAGGTGGAGGACGTGGAGGAAGGGGACACAATGGAGGCAGTGGATGTTGGTGTGTCTGCATGGGGATGGTGCTTATGTGAGTGCCTGAGGGATGTGTGGTGCTTATGTTTGCCATGTCCACTCTTGTGTGTTGATGAGTGTGCATGCTGGTCTGATGGTGTGCTTGGGATAGGCTGAGATAGAGGGGATTGGGTCTGGGTAGTGGAAGTTGGAGGGGGGAGGCTGGACACAGGGACAATGGCTGCCATCAGTGCTCAGGCCAGAGCCTGAAATGCTCTCTGTTGGGCCGCCACACCAGAATGAATGCCCTCCAGGTATGCATTTGTTTGCTGCAAATGCCTCTCTACACCCTGGATGGCATTCAAAATGGTTGATTGCCCAACAGTGAGGGATCTCAGGAGGTCAATAGCCTCCTCACTGAGGGCAGCAGGGCTGACTGGGGCAGGGCCTGAGGTGCCTGGGGCGAAGGAGATGCCCACCCTCCTGGGTGAGCGGGCACGGGAAACGCGCTGAGGGGCTGCAGGGAGGGCGGTGCCGGTGGGGGGGTAGCGGCTGTACCTGTTGTTGCGGTAGGCACAGAGGACGCCCGCCACAGCAAGAGAGCTCCCATCAAAGGAGCAGTCGCTGGTGTCTCCTCCTGTCCCCGTCGTGGAGCTCCCCTCTCCCTCCGTCCGACTGGTGCCTTCAGACTCCGTACATTCACCCTCCAGGGACATGTGGGTGACTGCAACAACACCACTATTGGTAGACACAACACACAGGGAGCACCCCATGCACTAGGCCATTCACTAACAGTTCAGGGGAAACACATGCCCACGGTGGACTGTGCCTATACCCATTTGATGCACACCTGGAACCCACAGGAGACTGACTAGGTGAAGAGGGCCCCTACCACTTTTGGGGTTGGACTGGTGCTGAGCCTGCCTAACAATGGATCTACCCTGGCACATTTGCCCTGCCCTAGGGAACCCACAGCCCACCTCCCACACCCAGAAACCTCATATAGCTCGCCAAGTCAGCTGCATGAGACAGTACTCACCCCCTTGTGGCTGCTGTGACGCCCTCAAGCGCCCACCCAACTCCGGATATGCCACCACCAGGATCCAGAACATCAGGGTGGTCATGGTGCGACGGGCACCCCTTCCACGTTGGGAGGCCATCCCCAGCTGGGCCTCCGCCACCTTCTTGCTCCAGCAGCGCAGGTCCTCCCATCTTTTGCGGCAGTGGGTGCTCTGTCTATGGGAGGCCCCCAGGGTCCGCACTTCCTTGGCGATGGCACACCAAATACCCTTCTTTTGGTGGGCGCTGACCTAGAGGAAATGTAAAGTAGAAACTACTTTTAATCCCCATCCGGTTATTCTTACTTATTGGCCACAACCACCTACTCTGGCCCACAAACACATACAGTGACCATCCTCACATGCTGGCCTCTGCCCACCCCCCATCTGTATCTTCCATCAACACCACTCCATACATTCATGTCCCATCCATCATGCTCACAGTGCACTCACCTGTTTGTCTGGTGGACGTGGAGTTGCGTGTACTGGGGGAGGACCCCATCCACCACTTTGTCCAACTCCTCCGCAGTGAAGGCAGAGGCCCTATCCCCAGACACTGTAGCCATTGTCTCTTCCAGACTCAGGTCACAGCAGCACTTGCAGTGTAGGTCCTCTCCTGTTGAAGGTCAGGTATCAAGTGAGTGAACAGATAGAAAGTGACGGTTACGTCCGCGGCGGTGGGTACCGTCACCACCGGCGTACATCTTCATTGGTTCCTGGAACCCATAGGGCTCAATGGTAGCCAATGCTGAATTGCACTGCGGTCTTCGTCCGCATTCGGCGATGCTGCACAACGCCAGCACAGCTACCTCATTCCCCTTTTCCCTCCTTACAGGCCAGGCAGTCGCCATTTCAGGTGGCCACATGGCAGGCCAAATAACTGTGTAACAGCACTTTTGTGCAGGAATACGGACATACAGCGCTAAACACAGATGACATCACTTTTGTTCTAAACACCCATGTGAAACCTATGTGGTGTATGACCCTCTGCACACCCTTCTCCTCCATAGGGCACGTCCGCTGGGGCAGATGATGAGATGGCATCATCCTCTGGTAAACAGACCCCTGGTGGACCTGTCGACACTGGAAGACAGAAACATCATCATCACATGCAGACTTGATCGTGCCACAATCCAAGAACTGTGTGCCCAGTTGGAGCCAGACCTGATGTCAGCTATCGGCCATCCCACAGGAATCCCCCCTCTAGTGCAGGTCCTGTCAGTACTCCATTTCCTGGCCAGTAAGTCCTTTCAAACAACAGTGACCATGGCATCAGGGATGTCACAGCCAAGGTTCTCTAACGTGTTGACAAGAGTTTTGTCTGCCCTGTTGAAACACATGCGCAGCTACATCGTTGTCCCCCATGTGGAGGATTTGCCCACAGTGAAAGGTGACTTCTATGCCCTGGGACATATCCCCAACATCATTGGTGCCATTGATGGTACACATGTGGCATTTGTCCCCCCACGCAGAAATGAAAAGGTGTACAGAAACCACAAAAGCTACCACTCTATAAATGTGCAGATGGTGTGTTTGGCAGACCAGTACATCTCCCATGTGAATGCCAAGTATCCTGGCTAAGTGCATGACGCTTACATTTTGAGGAATGGCAGCATCCCTTATGTGATGGGCCAACTCCAGAGGCACCGGGTATGGCTAATAGGTGAGCCCAAGGTCCCAACACAGATTACATAGGTGTCTGGCTATGGTAGAGTCCCTAATGGTTGGTGTATGTCTCACAGTTGTCCCTCTATATTTGCAGGTGACACTGGTTACCCCAACCTGTCATGGCTACTGACCCCAGTGAGGAATCAAGGGCAGAGGAATGCTACAATGAGGAACATGGGCCGACTAGGAGGATAATTGAGCGTACCTTCGGCCTCCTGAAGGCCAGGTTCTGGTGCCTCCATCTGACAGGTGGCTCCCTATACTACTCACCGAAGAAGGTGTGCCAGATCATCGTGGCATGCTGTATGTTGCACAACCTGGCTTTGCGACGCCAGGTGCCTTTTCTGCAGAAGGATGGGCCTGATGATGGTCTTGTGGCAGCTGTGGAGCCTGTGGACAGTGAAGAAGAGGAGGCAGAAGAAGAAGATATAGACAACCGAAACAACATCATCATGCAATACTTCCAGTGAGACACAGGTATGAGACTGGCACTGCTCCTCTCATGTCAAACTACTGTAGGACATTGCTTGATTCTGCCTTTTTGCATCTGTGTATGGACCGTGACAGTTCACTTTGGCTTTCCATTTTACAGATCTGTGTACCACTTTGCGCCTTCTGCTATGTTTACTGCTGCCCAACAACTGTCTAACATTGGTATGTGAAAATGAACATTGACATTGCTATTTTTCTGAAAGTTTGCAATAACACATTTGTGAAAGTACAAACTGACTCCAGATTGATTTGTGATTCAAGGGTGTTTATTTCTTTGCTAATAAGTGGAGGGGGCTGTGCAATGGGCTGGGGTGATGGTGGAGGAAAGTCCAGGATAGTGTCCAGTCTATTGGCATCACAGGTGCATTGTCCAAAGGGGCATAGGAAGTGGAGTAATGGCAGTTGAAAGTGGACAGGGTAAGAGAGTGGGACAGAAGGGTGACAATCAGGAGAGTCCTATTTCCTGGCAGGGGTGTTGGCAATGTTCTCTGTCTTGTGCCTGGATCTCAGGGACCGTTTGCGGGGTGGTTCTCCATCTGCAGGGGTGGAGTGCTGGTGGCCTGTTGGTCCTGTGGCGGGACCTCCTGTCTACTAGCGCCGGCGGAGGTGGAGGGCTGTTCATCGTTCAGGCTAGTGTCAAGGGCCCATTGGTGTGCCACTGTGTCCCTCTTGGTGTTGGCAATGTCTGCCAGCACCCCTGCAATGGTGACCAGGTTGTTGTTAATGGACTTCAAGTCCTCCCTGATCCCCAGGTAGTGATCCTCCTGCAGCCGCTGGGTCTCCTGAAACTTGGCCAGTACCGTGCCTATGGTCTCCTGGGAATGATGGTATGCTCCCATGATGTTGGAGAATGCCTTGTGGAGAGTGGGTTCCCTGGGCCTGTCCTCCCCGTCACACAGCAGTCCTCCCAGCTTCCCTGTTGTCCTGTGCCTCTGTCCCCTGAACCGTGTGCCCACTGCCACTGACCACAGGTCCCTGATTGTCTTGGGTTAGTGGGGTTGCCTGGGGTCCCTGTAGTGGTGGACACACTACTGCTTGACATGTCCTGTGGACAGTGGCATGGGTCCGCTGGGTGGGTGCTGTGGGGGTGTTTCCGGAGGGAGGAGGTTCTGTGGTTGTTTGTGACAGTGGCAGGGGAACCGACTGTCCCGAGGTCCCTGATGGGCCAGGCTGGTTATCTTGATCCAGGCGTGCAGAGCTGCTGTCATCACGGTGGGCCTCTTCTGTGGGGGGACTGGATATGGCTGGCACCTCCTGTCCGGTGACATTGGGTAGGGATCCTGTTGGGGGGTAAATGCATAGTTATTGTATCTGTGTGTGCCCTCTTGTCCAATGTGTGAGTTACCCTCTACTCCTGTGCTCGGCTTATTGTCTTTGGCCTTGTGTGATTGTTAATTTGGGGTCCTGGTTGTGTATCTGTACTGGACATGCTTTGGTGATGGATGTCCATGCATTGGTGTGACATGCAGGCCTTGGGATTGGGATGTGTGGGTTGTGATAGTGGGGTATCTGCGGGGCGTTGGGGTGATGGGTGTGAGGGTAGGGGTAAGAGTTTGTGATGGCATGCAGGTAGGCATGGAGGGATATAGTACTAAAGATATGACTTACCAGAGTCCAGTCCTCCTGCTACTCCTGCGAGGCCTTCAGGATGCAGTATTGCCAAGACTTTCCTCCCATGTTGTTAGTTGTGGGGGAGGAGGTGGGGGTCCACCGCCAGTCCTCTGTACTGCTACCTGGTATCTTGATACCACGGAACGCACCTTCCCCCGTAGGTCGTCCCACCTCTTCCTGATGTCATCGCGTGTTCTTGGATGCTGTCCCACTGCGTTGACCCTGTCGACAACTCTCCGCCATAGCTTCATCTTCCTTGCAATGGATGTCTGCTGCACCTGTGATCCGAATAGCTGTGGCTCTGCCCGGATGATTTCCTCCACCATGACCCTGAGCTCCTCCTCAGAGAACCTGGGGTGTCTTTGCGGTGCCATGATGTGGTGTGGGTGATGTGTGAGGTGCTGTCTGTTGTGATGTATGTGGGGGTGTGTTGTTTGAGGTACGTGGATGTTGTATGAGTGATGGTGTTGTGTGCCTGTGGAGGCTGGTGTTGTGTTTGATTATCTCTCTCTCTGGGCTTCTTCCAAACGGGTCATTGTAAGGGATTGTGGGTAATGTGGATGTGTGCTTCATAGTGTTGTGGGTATGTGGGTGTGGTGTGTGTATGTGTATCAGGTGTGTGTATTTTGAATTGTCCAATGTGGTTGTGTTTTGTAAGTGTGTGTGTATTTTGAGCGTGGCGGTGTGTACCGCCAATGGATTACCGCGGTTGAATGACCGCCGCGTTGATTCATGGGTCGTGATAGTGTGGGTGTAGTTCTGTTGGCGTGACGGTGTAGGTTTTGGTATCGCAAGTTTATCACTGACCTTTGGTGTGGCAGACTTGTGTGGGTGTCTGTATTGTGGCGGATTTCTAGATGTGGGTCGTAATACCTGTAGCAGCAGTCCGCCGTGGCCACGGTATCTTGACGGCCGTCAGCACGGCGGTAATCGGGATTTACCGCCAGGGTTGTAATGAGGGCCATAGTGTCTAAGGGCAGTATGGAAGGGCTGCCATGTGTCAGTGAGAGCATTGTGTTTGGTGATGAATGAGCAAGTTTGTGTAGTAATGGGAGATGCTTATAATGATGATTGAGAGCCAGTGTAATTTAGACTTGCAGCACAGGAAATACCTTTCCCCATATATGGCACCATTACATGTTTGAAACACACAGATACTCTAATATTTCTATCTATGGGATGTAATTTCACTTGAACAGCATCAGACAACTCTTTACCTTTGAAGATTTGTCTTGCACTTTACATTTCAATTTTTTCGACATGGGTTGTATGTTTTCACTTATACTACTGGTGCAGTATCTACCGGTCCCTGGAAGTAAGGAGCCTGAAGTGTGTCTAATTAAATCTGTAATTGTGAGTAACATGAACTGAAAATTTAGCTTATTTCTTCAGGTGACTTCATTTCAATGTACGGACATTCCTGTCATTGTCAATCAACATTCTGTACTCAGAAAAATCATTCTGTTCACTACACTCCAATAACAACACTTTGCTTATGAACAAAAGGGGACAAATTAGACAGTGAAGAAAGGAGGAACAAATTACTTTGTCAAGCATTTCCCACTCAAACATGTGCCTGTCCCTCTGGGTTCCCATATGGCAGGCTTGACAGAAACAGGAAAAAGAACCTCTTGGTGGGGATTTCCAACTCCTCAGGGGAGAAGGCAGGGACCCTGTTACCTGCTTTGCCTAGCATCCTGGCTCCAGGAGGTCGGTAACAGCAGCAAAGGTCGAGGAGGTATTGTTGGCTAGTGTTAGGAGGCAAGTGAGCTTTTTTCCTGATGCCGCATATAAGTTCAGGGGGTACACTCTCTGTGGCAGAGATGGACAGAGCCATTTGCTTTCATGCATAGCCATCACACACATTAGCCTAAGGTGTTTCACCTACTACACCGTCAACTTACACTGACAGCCGTTGTATAGTCAATGTCCTGACGACAAGGTCAGACACCTGCCATTTTAGAACATCAAGCTGTATATTTTTTAAATATTTGTGCGTCACCAGCACTCCAATTGGTGAGTACTTTGTACAAAAATCTCACATATGTACAACACCGCTTTGCCAAAATATGACACATAAAACAGTGAACTGTTAGTGTTTAACATTGGCAGTATGTTATACTTCCTTTGACAGTAATTGTAAAAATATAAATAAATAATAACATGCAAATATATTTCAAATAAACTATCCACTTATTATTTGTAAAACAAAAGTCAGAGATGTAGCAAAAATATTTCAAAATTATGGGGACATATATGACACAATAAGATCACTAATGTACCCAAGACATAAGATATGTGTTGGTTGTGAAATTCATGTGTGGCAATTTTAATTGACAGTTTGTTTTCCTTACATACAGACATATGAACCCAGAGATGGCTAGAAGAAGGCATCCTCAAGTCTTCAGACCATTTCCAGACCTTTCCACCATGGAGGAAAGGAACATAATAAAAAGGTTCAGATTAAATAGACAAACTATACTGGATTTGTATCAGCAGCTGGAGTCTGATCTCCTGCCTCACAATAGGAATAGAACAGAAATAACACCAATAGTGAAATTCATCCTATCACTTCAATTTGTGGCCACAGGCTTTTTTAAATACACTGTGGCAGTATCTGTCGGCATGTCACAGCCAACTTTCAGTGGTGCGCTACAAGAAGCCCTTGCTTCAATGATGATAAACATCAAAAGCTTCATCCAGTTTGTAAAAGGTCAGAATTTTGTCAATGTGAAGGGAGAATTTTATGACTTGGGTGATCTACCAGATGTGGTTAGAGCAATTGATGGTACACATATTGTCTTGGTGCCACCAAACGCCACAGAACAGGTCTACTGCAACCAGAAGAAATTCCATTCCATCAGTGTGCAAGTTGTCAGCTTACCGGATTTATTCATCTCAGATATGTGTGCCCACCTTCCTGGGTCAACACATGATTCCTTTGTATTATGCAACAGCACCATACCCCTGCAGATGTCACAATATGGACCTGACAGGGCCTGGATTGTTAGTAAGTACAATATGACTTGAGGATCATTTGCTTTAATTCTAGTTTAGGAATGTACAATGGCTTGATATGATTTCAATCTATCAATGTATTGCTTCCATGTAGAAGACTCAGAGTATCCTAACTGACCATGGTTGTTGGCACCATTAAGGAATCCAACAATGCCAGGGGAAGTCCACTTCAATTAGACACATGGAAGAACATGGAGGCTAGAAGAGCATGCTTTTGGGCTCCTGAAGGCCAGATTTAGGTGTCTGGACAAGACCAGTGGAGCCCTCCTCTAGTCACCCGATAAGGTGTGCCAGATCACAGTTGCCTGCTGCATGCTACATAACATCCCCCTGTAATAGAGCATCCCAGTCATCACAGAGGATGGAGACTGTGAAGAGCCAGCTGATGAGGATGTTCAAATGCCGAATGAATACAATGGTGAAGAGGAAGAAATTGACCTAACTCAAGATGTCAGTGACCACGTCTTTACCTGAGAGTAAGTGTACCCTTACATATTGTGACATCAACCGTCAGAACAACTTGTGACACACTGAACATATCGGACTGTGATGTAATTTGGTAGGAATGGTCAGTTCAGGAAAGTCCAAGGCAAAGATGTTTGTGGATCAATTTTTCCCTACATTGACTACTGTGTTTATTGACATAGGTTAACTTTAATTGTGCTAAGTATATCTGTCCTCCTAACTTATCATTCAATTCAAATTGCATATGTGAAATCATTCATTTTCCAATGTTATTCTGTTTTAGGGTCCTTCATCATGTCATCTTCATTTGGACATTTCAAAGTTGTGACATTTCCACTGATATGTTGCTTTTGGAAAGTACAAAGTGATCATTGGTTTATCCTAGGACAGACACCCACTTTGGATGGACAGATCTTATACAGAAACAACTTGTACCTCGACTGAATGGAAGTTATTTCAATTGTATCAGACCTGTATTGGATGTTGCCACTGAGGCAATATGTGCTACTTAACGTGCTCTAACCACATGTGTATATGAAGCTTTAGCATACTGGCATCCCTTCACATTGGCTAATTTGTGTTCAGTGTAGAAAGCTGTTGATGTGCCTCCTCATAGTCGAATGAACTTTTTTTTGCATGCCACTGAATGGTGGTTATGACATTGCACCAGATACTGCCACAGTGTCCTGAAATGGTCATGTGGCCTCAATTTATGTTACTGCCATCATGTAGACTATTGGTGTTATTGATGTAGGATTCCTAATGTGAAGGCAGGACGTCTGGCTCCAGCTGAGGTCATGATCCAATAGTAGTTTGCCTATTTAATTTGATTTTATGAAATATCCATTTCCTTCCATGGTGTCAGGGTTCTGGAGTGTCAAACTCTAAGGGGCACAGACTGACTTCTGCATGGTTTGTGAGAGGCGTATTTGATTGTGTCACAGATGTGTTACCTACAAATGTATGACCCCAATACATTCAGATTTCAATGTTTCTTTTTTCCACATTTTTTACATGGGAATCACATTACCAAGTTGGTATCTATTATTTGTTTTAGTATCATATTGTTTTACAGATTTAAAAAAGTATGGTGCACAGAAGACATGAAAAAGGAATTACCATAATAAATACAACACAAGTCTTTGACTCTGGTTTATGTGTATTTATTTTGAATAAAACGAGTGGGCTATATGTGTAACCAGAATAAAAGAGAACAAGAATAAAAATCTAAATTCTATCATGTTGGATAACACTATATTTATTTAGCACAAATTGTTTGGAGTCCAATGTACAAAATACAACTCTCCTAAAAGGGTCCATGAAATAGTTCACAGAGTGAATGGTAGGAACACACTGGAGAAAATTAGGTTCTGCATCTGTTGGAGATGTGTTGAATGTCTTGCCATGCACTCCTGGTGGTCCAGATGAAGGTACCATTGGGGGAGGGTTAAGGTCCAAGGCCTGGGGAAGGAGGCCCAGTTTCCTATTGTGGCAGGGCCTCCCTGTCTGTGGCTGTGAAAGGTGTATTTTGTCCTGATGGTGAAGGACCACAGACAGGGGGAGATGGTACAGGAAAAGCCCTGCACATGTGATGATAAATGTCAAACATCACCCCAGTCAAGGAGCACAAATTGGAGTTGTGATACCCAGGTTATGAATGTGCTCCCTCTGCACCTGCTTAAGGTCCTGGATCTCTGTTAGGACCTGGCCCATTACGTCTTGAGACTGTTGTATTGCTCCCTACACTCGATCAATGGTGGTCTGGTTGACAATGATGCCAGTGGCCTCGATTTGCTAGCCCACTGATTCCCTCCCAGGACCCCTACACTCACTAGCCTGTACCCTTGGGACAATGTGGCCCATCCCACTGGGTCCTGGCAGAACTGGAGGTGGTGGTTGTTGTTCAACAGTAGTCAGGATGGGTGCACAAGATGAGAGTTGTATTCCTCTGGACACAAGATGTAAAGGTTTCCATATGCTGAGTTGTTGTAGCAGCTGGGGTGGGAGGTGTAGGTGTGGGCTGATTGTGACTCACTTGATCTGTTTGCCTATACAGATCAGATGAGTCAGGCATCCACTCATCATCTGGGCTTGCAGGAGTGGTGTCATCACTGAAGGCTTGATCCTGGCTTGTAGTGGAGGTGTCGTCGTTTGCAAATGGCGATCTACTGGCCCTGGGTGTTGGTCCTAATATGAATTAAAAAAAGATATTAAAGGTCTGTATTGTACTACAAATGTATGACCCCAATACATTCAGATTTCAATGTTTCTTTTTTCCACATTTTTTACATGGGAATCACATTACCAAGTTGGTATCTATTATTTGTTTTAGTATCATATTGTTTTACAGATTTAAAAAAGTATGGTGCACAGAAGACATGAAAAAGGAATTACCATAATAAATACAACACAAGTCTTTGACTCTGGTTTATGTGTATTTATTTTGAATAAAACGAGTGGGCTATATGTGTAACCAGAATAAAAGAGAACAAGAATAAAAATCTAAATTCTATCATGTTGGATAACACTATATTTATTTAGCACAAATTGTTTGGAGTCCAATGTACAAAATACAACTCTCCTAAAAGGGTCCATGAAATAGTTCACAGAGTGAATGGTAGGAACACACTGGAGAAAATTAGGTTCTGCATCTGTTGGAGATGTGTTGAATGTCTTGCCATGCACTCCTGGTGGTCCAGATGAAGGTACCATTGGGGGAGGGTTAAGGTCCAAGGCCTGGGGAAGGAGGCCCAGTTTCCTATTGTGGCAGGGCCTCCCTGTCTGTGGCTGTGAAAGGTGTATTTTGTCCTGATGGTGAAGGACCACAGACAGGGGGAGATGGTACAGGAAAAGCCCTGCACATGTGATGATAAATGTCAAACATCACCCCAGTCAAGGAGCACAAATTGGAGTTGTGATACCCAGGTTATGAATGTGCTCCCTCTGCACCTGCTTAAGGTCCTGGATCTCTGTTAGGACCTGGCCCATTACGTCTTGAGACTGTTGTATTGCTCCCTACAGCTGGGGTGGGAGGTGTAGGTGTGGGCTGATTGTGACTCACTTGATCTGTTTGCCTATACAGATCAGATGAGTCAGGCATCCACTCATCATCTGGGCTTGCAGGAGTGGTGTCATCACTGAAGGCTTGATCCTGGCTTGTAGTGGAGGTGTCGTCGTTTGCAGATGGCGATCTACTGGCCCTGGGTGTTGGTCCTAATATGAATTAAAAAAAGATATTAAAGGTCTGTATTGTACTTCAAATGCATCTTCAGCTACAGGTGAAGCAACCTAAAAAAAAATGAAAAAATATGAATAATGGGATGTTTAGGCCTTTGTGCCTGAAATGTAAAATGTTATTTAGAAAGTGTACAGTACATGTACCAGATGTGCAACTCAACCCAGTAGAGATAAGATTTGAGAACTGAGTCATTTCAAGACCTAGCTGCCTCAAACACAAAACATGCTACAATTTAGTGGATTAAATGGCACTGGTCATCATGGAAACTCTGCAAAGTAAATTGTGTATCAATACTACTTATAATCATCATGTCAAAGAATATGATGGGAAACCTTTAAATATGTAAACTATGATTTATGCAAGCAAGTAGAACAATTCAATGGAGTATCAAGAAGCTGACAACATACTGGATCAGCACAGCATATGAAATTTTGATGCATACCATGAAGTAGTGAATGACAACTATGTAAAGCTTTGACTTTTGTGTATATGTGGAAGGAAAGTGAGGTTGGGCAACATCACATTGCACTATTGTTTTGCAGAGACAAAAGCAGGGCACCATGGTAGTGGTAGTCATTTGTAAACACTACTGCCAATAAAAGTGAGTAACACAATAATACAGTAAAGATAGGCACACATTTACCATATGCACACACATGTGTATAATGTGAATAGGTTAACATACCACTTACAAGCACTCTACCTTCATGTGCATGTGGATGGAGTTTGCAACCTGTCTTTTGAAGTGCACCAACCTACACTGAAATAAAGAAATGGACTAGGCAAATGCAAGGGGTGATTCATGAAGAACAACACAAAATCTGGTGATACATATTGGTCATTGTTAAATAGATTGTAAGGGCAATGACTCCATTTGTGGCTAGTGTGACATATATAGGTGTATCTTACCAGTCTCCACTCCACTCGAGATTCCTGTCAAGCCTTCAGAATGTAGAATCTGCAAGACCTTCACCTTCCAGGGAAAGAGTTGTAATGGTGGGTTGGGAGAACCACCACCAGTCCTCTGGGTCTGCACAAGATGCTTGGAGCCAGGGACTGGACTCTTCCCCACAGGCTGTTCTACTTCTTCCTAATTTACTCCTATGTGTACAGATCGTTAGCTACAGTATTCACTCTGTTGACTATTCTGTTCCACCTTTGCCTTCTCTGAGATATGGCAGTATTTTGTATTTGTGCTCCAAACAATTATGACTTAACTCTCATAATTTCATCCACCATGACTGTCAATTCTCCCTCTGTAAAATATAGGTTTGTCCTCCCTGCCATTGCGATCAGAAATGAAATATACTAGTGTCCTTACAGTGATAAAAAAAAAAAAATGAAAAGGTTAAATAACAGAAGCAGAATAGAAAAAAAAGAAAATAACCTGACCGGCCAGTGGCAAGGTCGTCCTCATATGGTGGTCTGCAGTGGAATGGAAAAGGATCATGGTCTGAGATGGAGTGTGTGTTATAGTGTATTTTACAGGTGTTCACAGTGGTCCAATATACATCAGGTGTGGGCTGCTAACATCCATCCAATAGCCACAGCCATAGTACAATTCTGCACGAGTCCTGAGACGGACTCCTGTTGTCATGGGACTGCCGCTGGTACACCACCACTTCAACTATGTTATCTAAATATGGTCGGCGCAGTGCTGCCATCCCGACAGAGTGCTATTTGCCAGCACTGGTATGTTGCAGAATATAGGTAGTGCAATGGAGGAGACTCTGTCGACGCTGATGGCACTTGAACCCCAAGAAAGATAAATATGACAGTGTGAACACCATCAGCTTGATGGAGTATTAGGACTGACGTCGCGGGTGATTGGTGGCAATATGCCTAAAATCTAAATCAGGCCCTAAGTCCCTGAATGCTTCAATGGCTGCCAGTAACATTAGAAAAATGTTGCTGGCAGCTCATCAGCTTATCAGCTTCCACTGGATAGTGTTTGATTTTTGAACTGGCACTCCTGCAAGTCTCTAGCAGGAGTCCCTCGGACCCAACCATCCAGATATGCAAATATTTTGTACCTTATTGTATCAAAAACTACTGAACAGATTTATTCCAAATCATAAAAAGTGCAATTTGAAGACTAAGATCTAGCTTCCTGCTAAATTGGGTGTAATTCCGTTCAGCAGTTTTTGCAATAATGCTGCCTAAAGAAGACAATAGAAAAATCATAGGGATTTTTGATTTTTGGGATCCCTTTTTCTCACCCCCCACTTGTTGGATCAACCCAAAACTTCCAATAAACAAACTAAGTAAAAAAGAGCACTTTTTTAGAAAGTTTTGTGGAGATTCTTCAAACGATGCCAAAGTTTTAGGCAAAACAAGAATTTCCTATGGAAACGCTTACCTAATGAAAACTTCCCATATATATGGTATTCATTTTTGTAAATTTACTTGCAATGCAGGGTAAAGGCATGCATGGTAAGTTCATGCATAATTGTGTGATAAAGGCATCTGTGTGGTAAAGGTATTAGTGGCAAAGACTATGTTGTAAAGCTATGCATGGAAAAGGCGTGTGTGGTAAAGTGATACATCCAGTTAAGACGTGCAAGCAAGTGTGTGGAAAAAAGTTTCATTTATTTTCTGTCATGTGCCTAGGACTTTTATAGAACACAAAGTCATTTTTTAGACCAGATGTGGCATATATAATGAATTAAACAACTCATTTCTATGTTTTACAGACATCTGTATGGTGGAGGTGAGGCACATGACAAAATGTATGCCGGGGTGGAGGAGCACTGACAAAAGGCATTTGATCTACTCTCTACTAATGAAGCGTGGGATGCTGCTGAGTCCTTATCCGGAGAGGTCTCACTGAATACACCACATGCTGTACGCAGAGCCAAAGTGTTGCTTTGTAAACATGCCACAATCAACTCCTACCGACTTTCATGTTGAGCCTTATTGATTTGTATTGTCTACTCTTTCTGGTGCCTAGGCAATCTGGTTGAAATCATGTATTTCAAAATCTGTGTGTTAGCCAACAATTTTCTCATCAGTGCAATGTGAACTGAAACATTGTTTTAAAAAAATGTTTTTATTGAACATTTTCAATTATCAAGAACATCAGCATCTGAGACACTGTGCAATAGACAAAGAAGAGGGGTAAACCATTGACAAAAGGACTCCGCAAATACTAACAATAGTATAAGTCCATGGTGGTGATGTCACATGGGAGGAATTGGTGTGGTCGCTAGGGAAAGAGTGGCTGTGAGATGAATGGGTAGAGAGTAGATTAGGGCCTGAGTAATTTTGGGGGTCTGTGCTTAGAGTGGTAGGGGATGGGTCGCAAGGTGAGACTGGAGTGAAGCTTAGTGTGGTTTGTAGGCGTGCACACAGGGCACAAACTGAAACATTATTTTAATTGGCAAATGATCTCTGCTTGCAATTTTGTATGGCTGAGTAGATCTACCTCTGACACTCTCCTTGCAGAGTCGTCATCCACAAGTGATGCTGTGAAGTTGCATACAGCTTCCTCATAAACTGGGTAAATAATGTCCTCTTATTTGGTCTCCTAGGAAGAGTTTGGCTACTCCTCTGTGGATTTACTCTACAATGGTGTGGTTGGCACATCTGGTGGTGGGCGTACTTCGGTGTCAACATCAAATTCAGTTTCACATTTCTTGTGCTTTCTTAGAGGGGTCTGTGTCCAGCCTAATTTGTGTCCCATTGTATTCTACATCCACACTGGTTGTAGGTTCTGTGCCAATGTAGTGTGTATTGTTTCCTTTTGAGGAACAGAAGTAAAAATAAATTAAAACTTTCTATTGTCATTGCACTTTGCCCTTCTCTAGGGTCATTGTTTTGAAATCTTGACATACTACAAATAGTACATAAGTACAGCACTTGAGTAATTGAAGGAAACAATACTAGGCATGTACGTCATAAAAAACCCGCTAAGACTGTTCTTATGCATAACACCTGTGTAATCTTCACAAATGTCCGTGTCCTGATGACTGTGATATTGAGATTGATTGGGGAGCTACCAAATAATTCAATAAATATAATTTCACATCCAATATCTTTTTCTTATCCCATTTAGAAAGCTTAATGTGCACAGCACAACCACAACACTGAAAGGGACATAAACTGTCCCTTGTCCACCATTGAAAAACAATATTTTTAGTGCAACGAGCAGAAGGATTTTCTATCTGGTAAAACTACTTTAGAATATTAAGGATGAGATTCCCTCATGCCCTAAAGAACTTGTTTGTGTGACAATTAGTCTGAATAGCAAGCTGGCATCACGGGAGCTTAAAGCAGTTGGTGCCTACTGCTTTAGGTGTCAATGAGCCAAGCAGGAAGGTGACAAATTACCACTGGGACAATGTCTCCTTTCCAGTATAACATCTCTCTAGTGGATCTCTGTTTGAGGATCACTCAGGAGGTATTTGATGGGGGGAGGGCCACCTAGGCATAGACAGAAAGCTCACTATCGCCAGGGATATCATTTAACAAAAAAGAAGAGATATGGGCTGACCCACCCAGGCAGTAACTTTCTCGAGAACGGGCCCAACAGTCTTTCTGCCTCTGTTGAGGGGGCCGGTTGGGGAATCTCCCCCACCCTCCCAAAAGAACACCTGTATGTACCAAGGATATTATATTATAAAATAAGAAGTGCTGGCTGCAACTCTCCCAGACATCAGGCCATGCCTCCAGCCTCTGACTCTTCCAGCAGTCCTTCTGCACCCAGGCTGAGTGGAGAGGATTTATCTCACATTATTCCTTGGGGGGTAGAAAGCCCACTATACATCAGGGAAATTAGTCATAAAAAGGAGTGAGGGTAACCCACCCACTTTTCATGCCATGCACGAACTGCATTAAGGCCCCACAGTTTTTCGGGCCCCGACGTGGAAGACAGATAAAAAGTTTACATCCAATCTGCCCCCAGTGAGGCAGAAAGCCCACCAGACAACAGACAAAGGGGGTTATTACAACTTTGGAGGTGGTGTTAATCCGTCCCAAAAGTGACGGTAAAGTGACGGATATACCACCAGCCGTATTACGAGTCCATTATATCCTATGGAACTCGTAATACGGCTGGTGGTATATCCGTCACTTTACCGTCACTTTTGGGACGGATTAACACCTCCTCCAAAGTTGTAATAACCCCCAAAATGTGTTAAGAAAGGGTTGCCTGCACAAGCCCTGGATTGTGACCCTACTCGCTAACAGCCCTAGCAGTAATATTTCCCATGGAGGGCATGTTGAGAGGGATTTTCCAATAATTTGCCCCTCAGGGGCTGGAAGGCCAACACACACCAGAGAAAATTTGTTGAAAAAATGGGTGAGGGCTGTCTACACAGAAAATGAGCTCTGTCCCATCAATTAGAGTCACAGATATTCTTTCTACCCCTCCAATAAGTGTCAGATTGGAGTATTTATCACAATTCCCAATCTGCCAACTTGGAGGAAAGGGCAGAAAGCCCACTATACGCCAAGAACGTCTCTTAAAAAACAGAATGGGCATGGCAATGACCCCACCCCATAAAAGGCTCAGCATTGTTTTGTGTTCCTGGGTGCAGATTTAAAAAAATTACCCCCACCCTGCCTTCTAAGGGCAGAAAGCCCACAGGACATAAGTGATTATTTTTTTAGAAAAATGCCCACCCAGGCATCGGGCCTCCCATTCACCACTTAAGAGTTCCACACTCTTTCGCCCCTCAAGGGATAACATAATTTACAAACATAGGTTTAACACTTCCAGGCCTCATGCTCTACCCTAACCATAAAGAACCAATAGTGTTTTTCTCCCCTGGAGGCAGATAGTGAATGTTATTCTAAATATACACCCCTTGGGGGTCCCTGCAACCACAGGTTATTTTTTTAAATGAGAATGGGGTGGGTGCTGACCCACAGTGACCTATCATCCTCCCCTTCCAAGCCCTAACAATTTTTCTCCCCTCGGGTGGGAGATAGAAGATTTAACCCATTTTGCCCTTATGGGCTGAAAGCCCACTGGATGCAAGGTTTTATTTTTTAATAAAAGCCCTCAAAGTCCCGACAGACTTTCTGCCCCCCCGAGAACTAGAGCATTCCTATCTCCATTGCAAGTGATGCCATGGTGATTGAATGCATGATTGGAGCTGTGGGTCAGCCAGCCGCAAAGAGACCAAATGAACTCAGTGAATTTCTGAAAGTTAGAGAACCAGGGAAAATCTAGGATGGTGTAACTTGTGTGGATCCCGATGTTTACTTACCCTAAAAGCCCTGCAAAGGCCAAGCTTTGGCTAGAATCATGCATTCTCCTCCCATTTCTATGAGGAAAGGTTCTAGAATCAGCAAGGATCCACTACATTCCTGTTATCTAGCATTCCAACACTCCTTCCAATAAAAACAGTACCTCTCTTGTGTTGCTTGAGCCTGTTACAGATCTACCCAGGAACCAGGACCCTGAAGCACAAAGCTGATTTCTTTGATGTTGCCCCTTCACCCTCTGTAGCACTACCAAAACAATATGCACAGTTTAACCTCTCTTGGCTTTAAGGAGTAGTTCTTACACTGGCCATGGCACACCATTTCATGATGTCACTTAAAAAAATTAAATAAAAATAAAAGTGCCCTCTGGTGTGTTTCCTATTTTTTTAGAGGATGTGAGGTTTTGCTTGAAGGAAACACAGTATCCTAAGCCCACATGGCCAGACTGGATCCAGTCCCCACAGCACACTTTATGTAGCGCAATCGGAAGAGTCAGCTGCTATTTCTGTCTTTCCTGCCCAAATGCCCTTCTTCACTTTGCTGCAGGTTAGAGGATGGCTGTTAGAAATGGGGTCTTTAGTTTGCAGTCAGGTTAAGCCCTGTCCAAGCAAGGACCCTCACTCTAGTCAGGGCAAAGGTGAAACATACCTGGTAACCTCCACTCACCCCCTTGGTACATTCCCAGGGGAATACTCCAGGTCATTGCCAAGCAGACAATGTACAGGTGCTCTGAGTTGTCTACCGCAACTGCTTGGTGAAGTACATGGGGATCTATCTGCTCTTCAGACACCTAGTGACTTCTGTCAGTAGTCATACTGGCTCCTTTGTCTCTCAGAGCCTCCACCCTCTGTCCATTGATGGTCACCCACTGCTGGCACTTCTTAGTGTTTCCAGGTACAAGTGATCCCTGGACCATCTCACTGTCCCCTAGTGAGACAAGGGTCATCTCAGCTGGCTACCACCCACCTGGAACCAACTCCTCCACAAGCGCTACACAGGCCAAACCATGTGACTGAGCACCAGTGGGTGCCTGTATCCACTTGGGACATTTGGGGTCACCCCTCACATGACCCACCTAGTCACATGTATAACATTTGCGGGAACCCCCTTCTGCAATTTTTCTTTTAGAAAACCAAGGCTTCCTTTCCACTGGGGACTGGGAATCCTTACCCTGGAAACTAGGTTAGAGCCTTTTAGCGAACTCCCCCTGTTTGCCCTTAGCTCCGTTATTCTTCTGAGATGGACTCTTCCCATCCTTGGCGTGGTCTCCCCCATACCGCCGCTGGACCCTGGTGCTCTCCCAATGGTCCGCCTCCTATGCAAGCTTCATGGGGTCAGTCAGCTTGCTGTCAATCAGGTACTGGTGCAGCTCTAGAAAACAAAGACTATACCAATGCTCCCAAGCAATGAAATTGTACAGCCTCTCAAAGGTTGTTACTTTACTGCCCTTCACCCAACCATCCAGTGACCTGCAAAAAGAGTCAACACATTTCAACCATGTTTGGGATTCC
Organism: Pleurodeles waltl; assembly: GCF_031143425.1. Lineage (NCBI taxonomy): Eukaryota > Metazoa > Chordata > Amphibia > Caudata > Salamandridae > Pleurodeles > Pleurodeles waltl. Next base: position 769,637,236 of record NC_090440.1, read on the forward strand.
TTCTTTTTGTAGGACTCAAACTTGTCCTTGTACTGCTCATGGGTGAAACCATACCTTGTGAGTAGAGTGTCCTTCATAATATAGTAGGTGAGTCCCTGAGGATCCCGTAAGAATGTTGGAGAGTCCCTCCCCTCTACCTCAAAGTGCTTCCAAAGACCCATCCCCCAATGTGCTTTAGGGACCAGGTTCATGTGGAAAGCAGACTCATACCCCTTGAACCACAGATATATGTCATCTCCCTCTGGTAATCCTTCATTAAGCCCTTTGAGATGTGTACACTGCTGTCAGGCTGCACTGAGGTACTACTGCCACCATCTCTACTAGACTGACTCCATTGATCTAATTCCCTTAAACTAAGCTAATGAGCCAGTAGGTTCCCCTTCTCCTCGATGGCCAGTCTCCTTTCTTCCATCTCTCTTTGTATCCTAAACTTCTCTAACTCCAACGGGTGGGCCCTCTCTGCCTGTCTGTCCTGCAACTCTTCAAGAGACAGACCCTTGGATGACACACTGCTACCTGCCCCAGAGACCCTCCTCCCAGGAATAACAGGTACATCCACCACACCATTGTGAACACTCTGCCCATCATCTACCTCATCTTCCTTCTCTGTGTGCCCCAAAGCCTCCTTGGCTGTCACTCAGGCCCTCAGTGCCTTTTGCAGCACCTCCTTCCTGGTGTAACTCCTAATGGGACAGTCAAGATCCTTACAGAACTGTTTCAGTTGAGCAACTGTGTAAATTTCCAGTTTCCCTAACTCAAAAACAGCTCCAGCTGGTGCATCTCCAGATTGAGGTTTGATGGCAAGTCAAAAGTGCAAAGTTCCAAGGCAGAAAAAAGAGTTCCGAATGAGAAGTTTAAAAAATCAACAAAAACATCAACAAAAAATATGGAAGCACGAAAAAGTCCAAAAAGAGAAAAAACAAAAACAAGTAGTATGTGGACACGTAATGATCTGCACTGAAAACAGTAGTGTACACTTAATCACTGTATGTCAAGTACAAATACAAGTCCAATCCTCACAGCTAATCACCAATGTTAGAAATTAGGTCTTTGGTTGGCAGTCAGGTTACCTCCTGTCCGAGCAAGGACCAACACTCCAGTCATGGCAAAGAAGAAACACACCTCGTTAACCCCCACTCACCCCATTGGGAGCTTGGCACGAGCAGGAAGGCTTACCCCAGAAGCAATGTGTGAAGTATTTGTACCAACACACACAGTAATACAGGGAAAACACTATAAAATGGACACCACACCAGTTTAGAAAAATAGGCAATATTTATCTTACTCAAACAAGACCAAACCAACCACATCCAACATACACAAGTTAAGATATGAATTTTTAAAATGAAAAGAGTCTTACTCCATAGAAAAATATTTTTTTAAAGAAAAAGAATCTTACTCCATAGAAAACAATGTAAATGTTGTTTTTACACAAAGTACATAGTTTGTGTCAAAAATAAAGCCACACGAGCGAGCCTGCAGTGGAAAAGTCAGCTATGTGTCAATTCCTTGTTCACAAATGAGGCCGTGCGTTGTTTCTTCTCCGTAAGGGAGAGATGCATTGTTTTCTTGATAGGGCACCTCAGATCTGCGCGGGTTCACGATGATTTTGACGCCCAGTGACAATGCATGTGACATCTGGACGCATGGTGATGGAAAACTACGCTGTGTGAGGTTTGCATCATTTTCAGAAGCTGCCAGCGTGTGTTGCACCATTTCTCCAGCTGCCATGCAGGTGATGCATCGATTTCCCAGCCGCGATTCAGGTGGTGTGTCGATTTCAGCTGAGAAGTGCGTGGTGCAGGTGGTGCGTTTAAATTTTCCCCACACAGCCCTCTGTGTGTGGAGTCTCAGCAGAGAGTCCAGAGGCTTCAAAACATGAGGCAAGCTCAGTCCAAACCCTTGAAGACACTTTACAAGCAGGAATATACCACCAAAGCTCTTTCAGGCAGAAGCAGCAACTGCAAGCCAACCCAGCAAAGTTCAGTCACAGGCAATGGGCCAATACTCCTACTCCAGCTCTTCTTCTTGGTAGAGGTCCCTCTTGGTTCCAGAAGTAATCTGCTCAACTGAAGCAGTTTTATAAGGATGTTACCTGCCCAATCAAGAGCATTGAGGGCCTCGTTGGCAGCTAAGGAGGCTGAGGGGCACACAGAAGAGGAGGATGTGGGTGATGAGGTGCAGAGTAATCCTGGTGGTGCAGTGGATGCACCTATTCTGCCTGGGGAGTGTGTCATCAAAAAGTCTCACTCCTGAGGAGTTGCAAAACAGACAGGCAGAGAGGGTGCACCAGTTTGATTTAGAGAAGCTGAAGATGGAGCTGGAACCGAGGAGGTTGGCCATAGAGGAGAAAAAGATGCTCTTGGCTCATGAGCTCAGTTTAAGGGAGCTGGATTAAAGGAGACAGTCTAGCAAAGATGGTGGCAGCAGTACCTCAGTGCAGCCTGAGAGGAGGGTGCACATTCCTAAAGTCCTGGTGAAGGATTACAAGAGGGAGGATGACATCTATCTGTGGAGCAAGGGGCATGAGTCTGCTCTCCACATGAACATGGTCCCTGGAGCACATTGGGGGATGGGTCTGTGGAAGCTCTTTGATGTAGAGGGGAGGGACACTCTGACATTTTTAGGGGATTATGAGGGACTCACTTACTCTATAATGAAGGATGCCCTACTCACAAGAGATAGTCTCACCCCTAAGCAGAACAAGGACAAGTTTAGGTCCTACAACAAGAAGGAATCCCAAAACTGGTTATAATGTGTTTACTATTTTTGCAGGTCACTGGATGGTTGGGTAAAGGGCAGTAAGGCGACAACTTTTGAGGGGCTGTACAATTTGATTGCATGGGAGCACTTGTATAGTATTTATTTTCTAGAGCTGCGCCAGCACCTAATTGACAGCAAGCTGATTGACCCCAGGAAACTTGCTCAGGAACCAGACTGGTGGGAAAGCACCAGGATCCAGAAGAGGAATGGGGAAGACTCTGCCGAGGGTGGCAGGGTCCCCATCAGAAAAAGTGGAGGGTAAGGGTAAAATGGGTTAGTTCTCTAAAGTGCCCCAACCTAGATCCCCGGGTAAGGATTTCCATCCCCCAGTTGAAATGCAATCATGGGTCTCTATGGGGAATCCTGCAGAGAGGGGTCCCCGCAAGTGCTATTCATGTGCTCAGGTGGGTCACATGAGGGGGATCCCAAATGTCCCAAGGGGACAGAGGCACCCACTGGTGCTCAGTCACAGGGTTTGGACAGTGTAGCTTTACTGGAGTAGTTTGTTATAGGTGGGTGGGAGCCAGCTGAGATGACCCTTATCTCACGAGGGGACAGTACGATGGTCCAGAGGACCTTCATGCCGAAGAACACTAACAAATAAAGGCAGTGGGTGACCATCAATGGACAGAGGGTTGAGGCTCTGAGAGACACAGGAGCCAGTGTGACTACTGTGAGAAGTCACCTGGTGTCTGAAAAGCAGGTAGTTCCCCATGCACTTCACCAAGTAGTTGCGGTAGATAACTCAGAGTTCCTGTGCAGAGTGGTGCAGGTTCCATTTGAATGGGGGGGTCCCAGGTGCCTTGAGAGTAGCTGTGAGTACAACCATGTCTGTAGATAGTCTGCTTGGCAACGATCTGTAGGATTCCCCTTGGAAGCAGGTGGAACACAGGTCTCACTTGGAGATATTGAGTCTGCCTGGGTGGGTGGCTGCCTAGTGTGTTTCCACCTGGTAAATGGCAGGGTCAGGGTGAACCCCGTCAGGGTGATCAGGAAGCCCTGGTGCCTGAAAGAGTGGCCCAGGTGTCTGCCAGAAGGAGGAATGGCAAGGGGCATGGGAAACCCAACCCAGACTTTCCCATGGTCCAGGAGGAGGCTGAACTGTGGGATGCCCCATAGCCTACAGGGGAAGGGGTGGCTGAACTGGGGGAGGTTCCCGAGGTGACTCAGAGGCAGCAGGAAGGGAGACCCACCAGGGGAACATTCTGTGAGGCACAGAAAACATGCCCTACTCTAGTAGGTTTGCACAGCAGACTACAGATCAGGCATCTGGCTAAAAGTCTGTTTCACACTTGATTTATTGGAAGGATGGCCTCCTATATAGCGAAGCTAGGGTTGCTGAGCCTGGGGCAGCCTGTGTTCATGTGTACCCCATTGCTTCAGAGCCTTCCTACTGGGTCTTGCTCATGATGTGCCTTTAGCAGGGCATTTGGGGCAGGAAAAGACCTTTAAACGGCTTGTCACCCACTTTTACTTGCCCCAATTGTGCAGGCAATCTGATGCACATTGTAGGTCTTGCCAGACTTGTCAGGGAAGTGGCAAGAGTGGTGGGAAATGTAAGGCTCCCCTCTAACCTTTTCCTGTAGTCAGCACCCTCTTGAAAGGGTTGGTATTGACATTGTGGGGCCTCTGGATCCCAAGACATCCATGGGCAACATGTTTATTCTGATCTTGGTGGAAGCTATCCCTTTGAGGTCAATCACAGCCCCTGTGGTGGGACGTGAATTGATTGGGATTTTTACCTGCATTGGGTTCCCCAAGGAGATGGTATATGACAGGGGTACAAACTTCATATCTACATATATGAAGTCTCTGTGGAAGGAGTGTGGGTGACCTACAAGTTCACCACTCCTTACCACCCCCAAGGAAATGGTCTGGCTGAGAGATTCAACCGCACCTTGAAAGGCAAGATTATGGGCCAGTCAGAGGCCTTCAGGCGTAAGGGGGCCTTCCTCTTGCCATGCCTTCTATTTGCTTATAGGGAGGTGCCACAAAAGCGACGATTTTAGCCCCTTTGGATTGTTGTATGGACACTGTTAGAAATTGGGTTTCTAGTTGGCTATGTTATGTGCCTAAGCCAGGCAGAATCCACCCACTATAGTCAGGGCAAGGGAGTTGCACACCCAAGATAACCCCTGCTCACCCCCTTGGTAGCTTGGCACAGTCAGGCCTATTCCAGAGGCAATGTGTAAAGCATTTGCACAACACACACAACACACGTAACGCACTATCTCCACCACAACGGAAACACAACACCAAGTTATATAACAATAAACTGTATTGTACACAACATCATTAGACCAAACACAACATGTCATTAATACCCTGCTACCCAAGCAGTTGTCAGAACATTACACAGTACTGTTACTCTGCAGCAACCAGCAGTAGTCACATATAACACACAAATTACTCATTATTCTGCAACATAAGCAGTAGTCAGGAAAAACATTACTACAATAATGCACATGTCACAAGATCCCCATAAATGCCCATACCAAGAACATCAGGAATTACATTCCAAGTCATAAGAACATACTGGCAGAAATGCCCATAACAGGAACATTAGCAAACATAGGGCAAGTTATAGGAATCATATTAGAATACAGGCCCATAACGTTAGCAAATACATCAGATAACATATGGTGCATCAGAGAGCACATGGCAAATCAGACCCAAGGCATATCACCAATAACAAAGGTATGGGTCGGTGGCAGCCATGCATGGCCCACAGGAGTTCCTATGCCCCTGGAGTGGGGAGGCACTTGTTGAGGCCTCGGCCTGTCCTGCGATATGGGACTTCCTAAACAATAAAGGCCCCCTTGATCCCCAAAAATGTGCTGGGGGAGGGGGGAAAAGCACAACAACGCCAACCTACACTGGGACCCTCACCTCTGGTGTGCTCCTCCATTCTCCTTTCCCCCCGTTCGCCGGCAGGGCAGTGCAGTGTGAGGCGAGAAGGGTGGCTCCAGCCAGCCCGTCTCACTATGGGAGCCGGAGACCATGCATCCTGGGTCTCAGCACACCAGGTGGGGTGAGCCTCCTAGCTCAGGACCTCGCCTGGTCTACGATGCAGTCCGCCGAACTGGGGAGCGGAGGACTCTGGCAGGGAGATCCTCCTGCCTTCTTCACTGGCCCCTTTGCTGGGAGCTGGCTTCCTCCCTTGCCGTGGTTCATCTGCAGTCGATTTAGGCACCGGGAGCAGAGGCCTGTGGAAGCCCCGGGGGCACTTCCTGCAACATGCTTTGCCCCGGTGGCACCGTTAGGAGTGCGGTCGCGCCATTCTTCACCTGGCAGTACCCCGGGGGCACGGAACACAGCGCTCTTTGGACAGGCTTCAGGTTCTCCGAGTGCCTGGGTCGCAGCAGTGATTTTCTTCAGCAGCCACACAATAAAGCGCTCTTCAGGAGCTATAGGAAGGGACAGGGCACTCTCAGGGTGCTTTGAGGCCAATTAAGTAGAGCACTCTCCAGGCACTAGGCACATACAAGGAAGGCGCTCTCATAGTGCTAGATGGATAAAGAGAAGCGTTCACAAGGCACTTAGTGGGTAGTTGCAGGGGTCACAGCACCCAGCCCCTTGGAACACTAAAGTAGAACACAGGGCGGCAGGGCCCAGCAACCGGTCAGCACAAGGGGGATGCAGACAGTGGCAGTTCCTCCTTGTGACCTAGCAGGTCACAGGTCAGCACAGCAGCAGCAGTCCAAGGCGGATCATGGTGAGTCCCTCCAGCAGCATTCTGTGTCCAGTTACAAGCATGATAAAAGTGTTAAGTGTCTCCTTTTCATGGGTAAAATCTCCTGTACTTATACTCAGTTTTGCAAAGGTTTAACAAAGAGCGGGAGAGGAGGTTACAACCAGTTACAACTTGCTCCAGGAGTGTCCCCTCTCTCCTCCAGCACAGGCTCCAGACATCAGTTGAGGGTAAATGAGCCCTTTGTGTGAGGCCAAGCCACAGCTTTTACAAATTCAGGTGTGCCCCGCCTCTCCTTCTCTCAGCCCAGAAAGACCATTCAATATGCAGATGCACCTCTGTGACATCTCCACCCTCCCTGTGCACAGGCTGTCTGAAAAGTATGCACAAAGCCCAAATGTCACTCTTCCCCGGACGTGGATTGGAGTCAAGCTGCAATACACCAGAGTCATAAGCACAGAGAAATGCTCGCTTTCTAGAAATGCATTTCTATAATGGTAATAAAAAAATCCACCTACACTAGTAAGCAGCATTTCTCACTACCATGACAACCATACCAAACATGCTTATGCTACGCCTCATAAATCAGACAATACCCCCTAGTCATAAGGCAGGGCATTTCCAACACAATCCTATGAGCAAGGCAGCTCTCACAATGGTGGGAAACCAAATAGGCTGTTTGTCACTACTAGGACAGGCCACACAACCAGGCCCATGTCCTATCTTCTACATACTAAGCACCCTGCTCATAGGGCTAACTAGGGTCTACTTTAGGGATGACTTACGTGTAGTGAAAGGGAGTTCTAGGCCTGGCAAGTAAATTTAGATGCTAGTTCCCTGTGGCAGTAAACTGTGAATGCAGGCTCTGAACTAGCAGGCCTGAGACAGGTTTAAAAGGCTACTTCAGTAGGTGGCGCAAGCAGTACTGCAGGCCTACTAGTAGCATTTAATTTACAGGCCCTGGGCATGGAGATACCACTGTACAGGGGACTCACGGGTAAATTAAATGTGCCAATTAGGTATAAGCCAATCATTCAAAATTTAGTGGGCAGAGCACCTGCACTTTAGCACTGATCAGCAGTGATAAAGTGCTCAGAATCCTAGAGCCAACAACGAGAGGTCAGAAAAAATAGGAGGAAGGAGGCAAAACATTTTGGGATGACCATGCAAAAAGGGCCAGGTCCAGCACAACCCCCACCAGCCTAATGTCAGGGGAGACCAACCAATACCATGATGGGCTTCCCTGGTTAGAGCGATAGAACATGGACCCTGGGCCGCAACTGCAGGGGCATGCTTTAGTTTAGCTCCACTCTTATCCCAGTGGGGTCCCACTGTAAATGCTTCCTAGGTAACCTAGTCTACCCCACGGGGGCTTCTTAGCTGCCACTAGCCAGAACCAGGCCCTAGGCCATCTAGGGGCCTCTAGTCTCTGAAACCTCACTGAGTGGGGGGGTGGTAGCCCCAGTTGTATAGCAACTTGTCTCCACTCTACTTCCAATCAGCTCAGGGAGCCTACCCTGCCACTGATCCACAAACCTAGTGTCCGCACCCATAGGTTCCACTAAGGTTAGAGGCAAGGCTCTCCACCCCTACCCCTCCTTTTAGGGTCCCATCACCTTCTCCTAAGAGTAGTACCAACAGAATCCAGAACTGTCAGGGTGCTGGGTACAGTCATCCTGCACAATACTCCCACTAGCCCAGGTTCACCACCCATCAACTGGCCTCCAAACACAGAGTCACCACCCTTGGATCACACCGAGGTCCGGGGTGAGTCTCTCCCTCCCCGAACCCCACTCCCAGAGTGCCACACCCCCCACCTTGGTAAGTACCTCTAGAAATCACACAAGGGGATGAGCAGACCAATGCCCCCCCGAACCAGGTCAGAGTTTGGTTGCGTGGCCTGTCCTGGTAGTGACAAACAGCGTAGTTGGTTTCTCACTGCTATGAATACTGCCTTCTCATGGGATTGCATTGAAAATGCCCTGCCTTATGTCTAGGGGATATTGTCTGATTTATGAGGGGTAGTGTAAGCATGTTTGGTATGCCAGGCAGAACCCACCCACAATAGTGTGGGCGAGGGAGCTACACATCCACGATAACCCCTGCTCACCTCCTTATTAGCTTGCCACGAAAAGGCAGGCCTCTCCCAGAAGCAATGTGTAAAGCGTTTGCACAACACTCACAACACATGTGACACACTATCCCCACCACAGAGGAAACACAACACCAAGTTATATAAAAATAAACTGTATTGTACACAACATCATTAGACTAAACACAACATGTCAATAATACCCTGCTACCCAAGCAGTTGTCAGAACGTTACACTGTACTGTTACCCTGCAGAAATCAGCAGTAGTCACATACAAAAAACAAGTTACTTATTATTCTGCAATAAGCAGTAGTCAGGAAAACATTACTACAATAATGCATGTTGCAAGATCCTCATAAATGCCCATAGCAGGAACATTAGGAAACACCTGGCAAGTCAGAAAAACAGATTAGCTTAACATTCCCAGAACTCCCATAGAAGAAGCATCAGAAAAATACATGGCCAGTCATGAGCAGAAAACATATCAGCCTAAATGCCCAAAATGAACATGTTGGCACCAAAAGTACCTGTCTTAATGATGAAGGCACCTATAGTGCTAAAAAGGATAGGGGGCCCCTAGTGATCCTTGGGGCTAAAACAGGGACCGCTTGGTGATTGGGGAAGGTGGGGTGGCACGTACCCTGTCCGTTCTGGTATCAGGGCCCCTCCTGGGCGCCCACACCCAAACCAGGCACCTGCAGTCTTTGTGGCCCTCCCTGGGCCACGACTGGCCCTCCCCGGGGGGGATGGGGGCAGAGCACAAACGGCGAGATGGGTCAATCGGAGCGGGGGCCTCCGATGAGGCTTCCTCTCTGGTGGGGATTCCTTCTCGCCCGTCCGCAGCACGGGGATAAGAGCCTGGTGGGGTGGGAAGCCTCTAGTGAGGCTTCCTCCCCACCCGTCTCCTAACACGGACTTGCCCACACCCGATCCGGTCTGCAGCAGTGATCAGGCTGAAGTCAGGGCATGTTGGTGCCCCGGGGGCGCTCCTAGGAGCGTGCTTTGCTCCAGAGACACTGCTAGGAGCACGCTCACTCCACTCTTCACTATTAGGTGCCCAGGGGGCACAGAACACAACAGGATTTTGGGCGTGCTCAGGCTCTCCATACACCCAGGTCGGGGCAGTGATTTCAGCAATCATATTAAGCGCTCTCCAGGCCCTCAAGATAATAAAAAAAACACTTTCATGGTGCGGGAGCCCTACAAAACCCGGTGCTCTCAAGGCAACCAGGCAGCCATTAGAGTGCTTCTCCCAGTGCTTATATGCAGATAAAAGAGCTTCTCAAGAGGAGGTTCCAACCAGTTACAACTGGTTCTAGTGGTGTCCTCTCTCTCCTCCAGCACAGTCTCCAGAGATCAGTTGGGAGTAAACCAGCCCTTTGTGTAAGGCCAGGGCACAGTCTTTACAGATGCAAGTGTGCCAAGCCTCCCCTTCTTCCAGCCCAAGAAGACCATTCAATATGTAGATGTACCTCTATGACATCTCCACCCTCTCTGTGTACAGGCTGTCTGAAAAGTATGCAAAAGCCCAACTATCACTTTCCCCAGATGTGGATTGGAGTCAAGCTGCAAAACACCAGAAGCATAAGCACAGAGAAATGCTTACTTTCTAGACATGGCATTTCTGTAATGATAATAACAAATCCATCTACACCAGTAAGCACCATTTCTCACTACCATTACAACCATACCAAACATGCCTATGCTACACCTCATAAATCAGACAATACTCCCTAAACAAAAGGCAGGGCATTTCCAATGCAATCCTATGAGAAGGCAGTACTCATAGCAGTGAGAAACCAACTAGGCTGTTTGTCACTACCAGGACAGGACACGCAAGCAGGCACATGGCTTGCCTTCTACATACATAGCATCCTGTTCATAGGGCTAGCTAGGGCCTACCTTAGGGGTGACTTGCATGTAGTAAAAGGGGATTTCTGAGCCTGGCAAGTAAATTTAGATGCCAGGTCCCTGTGGCAGTAAACTGCGCACGCAGGCCCTGTGCTAGCAGGCCTGAGACAGATTTAAAAGGCTACTTTTGTGGGTGGCACAAGCAGCTCTGCACTGGTAGCATTTAATTTCCAGGCCCTCGGTATAGGGATACAAGGGACTTACAGGTAAATTAAATGTGTCAATTAGGTGTAAGCCAATCATACCAACTTTGGAAGGGAGAGCACCTGCACTTCAGCACTGATCAGCAGTGATAAAGTGCCTAGAGTCCTAGAGCCAACAACAGATCGGGTCAGGGAAAATAGGAGGAAGGAGGCAAAAAGTCTTTGGATGAACAGGCGAAAAGGACCAGGTCCAACAGGCTGTTTGTGAATCTCCTCTAGACAGTGACACACTGGGACCTGGGGTGTAGCATGCATAACCTGATGAGCCATCTGGGCTAGAGTGGAGGGAGGAGTGGTCACACACACCTGAAAGGGCTGTGCCTGCCCTCACACAATGCAGTCTCCAACCCCCTGCTGTTTGTCTGGGGCCTGGCCTAGGCAAGGCAGGTTCTTGTGAACAACAGATACTTTCCTTTGAAGTTTGCCTACTTCAAAGATAGAAATGGGTATAAGTAGTAACTACCTGAAGGGTCCTTCAAATGTGGGAACTGCATATGTTTTAAACGTATTTGATGTCAAGATATTTGTAGATGTCACTGGGGAGTATCAATTGTGTATTGCTTCACTCATCTGTTGTAACACTTCCAACAGTATCTATATAATGTTTGTGTTTGTGGTAAACAATACACTGGATCCACCAAGTGCAGCTTGAAAATTAGATGGAAGGAGTATCTCAGGGCCATTAAGAATTTGGACACGTACCCAATGGTCATACAATTCAGGTCATCACACTCACTTGCTCAACTAGAGGATACAAAAATCATTGGTATGAAGGAAGTGAAAAACACAGGAGTTGTGGAGATTTAGGAAAGAAGAAAAAGCAGGAAAACATTTTGTAATCAATCAAATTTAAAATGGTTTAGTGAAGTTTTTGTTCTGGACCGTCGATAAAAACCCATATAGAGTAGGCAGAACTTCCTTTGATTAGTAATGGGCTAAGCTCAGGGTTCGAGACTTGATAGGGCTGTTTAGAATATTTTTCTTTCTGACTGTTAGTGTTAAAGGGTTCATGTACTCAAGACTGCTGTGTAATGTTTCGTGGGTTAAATTCCAATTTTAATGAATGCTTTTCTTACAAAGGACAGATATGAAGGGATATAGAGTAGAGGCACCTCCATGTGACTAGTTACAGCTCAAGCTTCGAGCCTAGTTCACGCCATTTCAGCTTTTTTCCTTCTTAATTAACATTTCGTTTCTGCCAGCTAGACCATTTTTAGTGCTAATGTTTTATTTATGGTATGGTTTCTTACATTTTGTGTTTTTTTTACGATTGATAGTAGTAGTTGGGGCTCATGAATGCTGTTTAATAATTTACTCGAAAGTCTTTTCTCCTTCTCTATAGGTGGCGATGCTCCCTCTCACAGGTGCAATTAATTAACTAAGGTATATATATCAGGTGCTTACCATTATACCTCTTTTTCCGATCTGAGTTGCGGCTGTTTGCGTCTTTCTTGAGGTAACTTAATAATATATAATTATAGATGGGAGGCACTTAAATAGATGTATTATTAGGTACAACTTTTCCTGTTCTATGTCCTGGATTTTTTTGATTGGTATATATTGTTTTGGACACTGATTACTTGGACGACTGTATCGTATTTATGGTAATGTGGTGGTTATTCTCTTTTTCTGTACGAGCTTAATTCTGGAGCGTACCTAGCTCCTTCTAGGTCCGGGAAATGTCGTGTTAATGGGTACTTTAGTGCATTAGTGCCAGCGTGATTGTCACGATGCTCCGAAAGTTGTGACTGGCACAGTGGGTTCTTTGGCCTCGCGCGCAGCTTGGCTTGTGACGTGCACATATGGAATCTGTGTTTGATGGTTCCTTACACATTTTCTTTAAACTTAATTCTTCCAGGAAGAGCATCACTTATCGGTAATGCTATACTATCCCTCGACCCTTTTTGTCCTTGCGCGTTTGCGTTTGCGTGCTATATAGTGGGTTTGTGAAAACACCAACGGCTTTTCTGAATGTCCGTATTGGCTTTTCGATTACTTCTGTCTCCCGTTGCAACGTTTCACCTCAACAACCTGCTGTGTGGAATACATAACTTCATTGAGAAAAATTATGACCGAGACAATGGTCATAACCTTTTTACGTCTAATTAGAACTCTGCTTTCTGTTTGTAGGTGCATATAACGACTTCATGAATCATTTAAACAGTCCATTTCTGACTACTTTTCATAGTACAGTACGGAAGAAAACATTCATCTTGACAGTTTTGACACTTCTTTTGGGGAGGGTCTTCGAGATATTGCATGTAGGTTGCTGTTAAACTCTATTCATGATTTCATTTTATTAAAACACGGAAGTAAGACCGTGTTGTTTTAACACTAGTGTGGAAACGTTTGAAACTGACCTGGTAGGGGTTCGATCCTGAGGGGATTAGAATTTATCATTTTAAATTGTTTTAAATATGTAATTTAATGGAGAACTACCCTTTGGGCTTATTCTTTGATGGGAAGAATTATTCGATCAGATCTTTAATTAAGATCTAAGTGAGCAAAATAGATAAGTACGTTTTCTTCTCTCATATCATGTGTGCTGGTGCCGCCTGAGATGCAACCTCCGTTTGGTTGAGTGTTCCTATTTATCAACAATTATACTTCTGTTATAGAAAGAGTATAATTACTGTATTGTTCTAGATACAAGAGTGACATAGGTGCAGTTTCAATGTAATTACAATTGAACTGCTCAGTGGCTTAACAAAACTTTTGAGCCCCCTGCACAGTACAGGAAGCCCCCGTCCCCGGACTCCGGCAGGGGTTCTTAGGCCAGAGCACTGTGCTGAGGACACAGCAGCTCGCCCCCTCCTCCGCACCGCAGGGGCCTTCGTTAGGACACAAACTGCTATTGCATAACCTAACTGTTCATTATGTTTGCATTTTGGCATAAGAACAGTTATTTCATCTGTGGATGTTTTCATTCACTATAAAATGTTAAATGCTCTTATTGAATATTTGTGCACCCAGTGTCTACACACGTTTATTTTTGTTGTTGTTGTCAAACAGCTCTTAAGAACAGACTGTCTCAAAACACATGTTGACTGTTGCATTGACATCATACATTGCAGAAAATATAGAGGATTTTGAAACATGTATGAAATGCAATTAATTTTCATGTGTGTCGTCTACATTACCATCCTTGTGGGGACTGTGCGGGTACCTGCGTTGCGGGGACTAACCTTTCCCAATGGTCTTAAAATATAATAATTATAGAAAAATCTCAAGGGGAAAAAAAACATGGGATCCAGATACAAAATTAAAAATAAAGCTTAATTCCACACATGTAGAGTACCATTCTTATGGGAATTTGAACATGGGTTACTAACATTGTGAGGACTTACTCCAAACGTTTCATTTGTAATTGAATAGTCATGAACAAATTGCTAAATGCTATTTTTCAGTGCTATACCTAAATTACATCTGCTTGTTCCTATAGGAGCACCATGTGTCGAAGGAACACACAAATTGAATTTTAATGTTAATGCATTTTCTCAGGAGAAAACAATAGCATATTGAATGCCTGGTTAGCCTATTGCTGAGTGCTCACACCTTAACCCCTTCACTGCCAGGCCTTTTTCACCTCCTGTGCCATGCCTTTTTTTGGCTAGTTGGGGCAGTTTGTGCTTAGGCCCTCCTAACTTTTTGTCCACATAAGCTTCCCACACCAAATTTGCGTCCTTCTCCTCTCTCCCCCCCCCCTCCCCCCAACCAATCATCCTAGGGATTCTTGAGGTACCCAGAGTTTGTGGGTCACCCTGGAGGAGACCAAGAAAGTAGACAAAATACAGCTAAAATCCATTTAAAAAATGGGGTAAAAGGGCTGCAGAAAAATGATTTCCCCCCCCCCCCCTGAAAATGGCATTAACAAAGGGTTTGCAGTGCTAAAATCACTATCTTCCCAGCTTTCAGGAACAGACTTGAATAAGAAAATCCAATTTTTCAACACAGTTTTGGCATTTTACTGGGACATACCCCATTTTTACTATTTTCTGTTTTCAGCCTCCTTCCAGTTAGTGACAAATGGGTGTGAAGCCAATGCTGGATCCTGGGCAGCTAAACATTTCTGAAAAGTAAAAAACATTCTGAGTTCAGCAAGTGGTCATTTGTTTAGATTCTTCTGTTTTCCTACAGAAAGTAACAGCTAAAATAAAAAAAAATGAAATTGAGGTTAAAAAAAGCCATTTCTGTTCACGTTCTCTAACTTTCCAGTTATGGCAGATTTTTTAAAGCAATATATTATGTCTGGTTTCAGAGATATATAGGGCTTGTAGGTTCATTAAGAACCCTAGGTACCCAGAGCAAATAACTGAGCTGCACCTTGCAATGGGTTTTCATTGTATACAGCAACTCATTTGGTGATATATAAAGAGTGAAAAATAGGCACAAGTTAAGATGTTGAGAAGCAGTAGTTATTTGCACATCTCTGAGCTCTGGGGTCCCCATACTAGCATGTGAATTACAGGGCATTTCTAAAATAGACATCTTTTTTTACACACCGTCTTAGATTTGGAAGGAAAAATATAGAGCAAGACAAGGGGCAATAACACCTGTTCTGCTATTCTGTTTTCCCAAGTCTCCCAATAAAAATGGTGCCTCACTGGTGTGGGTAGGCCTAGTGCCCGTGACAGGAAATGCCCCAAAACACAACATGGACACATCACATTTTCCCAAAGAGAACTGACCTGTTTTTTGGTAAGTGCCTAGCTGTGGATTTGAGCCTCTAGCTTAGCTGGCACCTAGGAAAACCTACCAAACCTGTGCATTTTTCAAAAACTAGACACCTAGGGGAACCCAGGATGGGGTAACCTGTGGTGCTCTCACCAGGTTCTGTTACCCAGAAACCTTTGCAATCCTCAATTTGTCAAAAAAACTTTCCTCACATTTCGGTGTTGCAAAATTCTGCAATCTGAGGGGAGCCACAAACGTCCTTACACCCAGCATTCCCCCAGGTCTCACGATAAAAATGGTACCTCACTTGTGTGGGTAGGATTAGTGCCCACGACAGGAAATGCCCCAAAACACTACGTGGACACATCAAAATTATCAAATACAATACTACCTGTTTTTGCAGGGGTGGGGGCACTTGTGTTTTTGTCCTGGGTTCAGCAGCCATCTAGGGAAACCTACCAAACCCAGACACTTCTGAAAACTAGGCAACTGAGGGAGTCCAGGGAGGTGTGACTTGCGTGGATCCCCCAGTGTGTTCTTACCCAAAATCCTCAGCAAACCTCAAATTTAGCAGCCAAAAATCACATTTTCCCACATTTCTGTGTGGGATCACCACACTGGCATAAATTTCCTACCACCCAACATTCCCCTCAGTCTCCCGATAAAAACGATACCTCACTTGTGTAGGTGGGCAAAGTGCCTGTGACAGGGAAGAGCCAAAAACATGTTGAAATTGAGGGGGAACCAAAGCGGGACCAAAAGGGCAGCTTTGGGAAGAAAAAAAAAGTTTTTAGGTAGATTTTTTTATCGGTATAGATGCAACAAGCTGGGTGGTAGACATTTTGTGGATTCCTGCAGATTCAGGAAGGTTACAACACAAATGTGGGGAAAATGTGATTTCAAGCAAAGTTGGAAGTTTACAGGCCATGTGGGTGAGAAGGGCAAGGGGTGTCTGTGAAGCGCATCACCTCGGACTCACCCAGATGTTTAGTTTTCAGATGTGTCTAGGTCTCGTAGATTTTCCTAAATGGCAGCATCCAAAAAGTGCAGCCCTCACCATTTCCAGTAGGAGACAAGATCTCATGGACAAAATGTAAAAACAAAACTCAATCAAATGTCCTCTTGCTTGCTGTTAGGATAAGATTTCTTTAGTGTGCGAGGGAGAGCGGAAAGACTGTTACACCCCTTCAGTTGGGGTGGGGGCATAACCATGCCCATACTGGCTGGTAGCCACCTGCCCAAATTTTTTGTTTTTTATTCCCTGGCATCTCGTAGGCTTTCTGCCCACCTCCCCTCCCCTCCCCCAGGGAGTGGATCAGGGGTAATTGGTCCATCTGCTCACCGGTGGCCATACCCCCACCCTCTTTAAAAAAAAAAAAAGTATTCTCTGGGTTTTCCTCCCCTTCGGGAAGATGGGCCTTACAAAAATAGGTCGATCTGCCCCCAAGGGGGGAGGGGTGCAGAAATGGCCAGGAGTAATGTACCCCATGGGGAGCGACCATTGCCCAAGGGGCTTCCCACCAAACAAAACACACACCAGTCCCTGGTGCCTGTGCTTAGTTCCCCCTGGGGCAGATCAACCAGAAATAGGTCAATCTGCCCCTACCCCTAAGGGGGGCAGAAATGGCACAAAATAAATTTGGCCTCCAGGGGAGCGACCCTTGCCAAAAGGGTTGCTTCCTCTCCATGAAATTAACATAAAAAATCCCTTGTGTCTAGTGGTTTCTGCCCCCATGGGGGCAGATTGGCCTAATAAAAATAGGCTGATCTGCCCCAAGGGAGGCTGAAATGGCCTGAAAACAATTTGCCTCGAGGGGAGTGACCCTTGCCAAAGGGGTTGCTTCCCTTCATTGTAAATAAAAAAAAATTAAAAAAAAATCTCCCTGGGTCTAGTGGGCATTTCTGCAGCCAGATCACTTTACAATTGCAGAATTGCTCAGACATGACTCAGAGGCATGCCTCTCTGCCTGCCCCAACCCTGATTGGAAGAGAAATGCAAGCATGTCTCTTCCAATCATGCTGGAATATGGGGGCGGTCAGTGCGCAATCGCACGCTGACATCAGATGTCATAGGGGAAGCGATTCCCCTTACATCCCTGCCCAGGGGAGAGGGCTGGGAGGCCCACGGGGAGCATTAGCGCTCCCTCTGTGGGCCAGGTCCAGGACATAACTGTGGCATCCGAGCAGTGCTGCAAGGATGTAACCATTACGTCCTTGGCAGGGAAGGGGTTAAGGAAAAAGGAAACAAAACATAGTTAAGTTAATTTAGATGCCAAAGATCCTACAGTGTGGTCAAATAGTAAAGCCAAGGTGAGCTTACCTGGTTCTTTTTCATTACCTTCACCGCTAGGCATATTCTTTGTCATGACTGTGCAATAAGTTTTCAAATTTATGCCATGTGGTAATGGCCTAGAGCTCAGTGTGTGTGATGATAGTAATACTTAAGTTCCCACTGAGCTAGTGTGATTATACTGATGCCCAGGTCCCAACAGAGGTAGTATGATTATATTGATGCTAAGTTCCATGTAGAAATTACACTAATGCTGAAGTCCACACAAATATAGCATTTAACTATACTTACTCTCAAGTCCCATTAGAGATCGTGTCGGTTGATGTTCGTGATCAAGTCCTCCCCCGTAGTATGTGATTATAGTTATGTTCAAATGCTCAGAGATGGTGCGGATAAAGGCACATTCAATTCCATACATTGTGTTCTACTCATGTCCTTGTGTGAACACTATTTTAACCCCTTCGCTGCCAGGCCTTTTCCCCCTCCTGTGTCGAGCCTTTTTTGGCTATTTGGGGCAGTTCGCTCTTAGGCACTCATAACTTTTTGTCCACATATGCTAGCCAAGCCAAATTTGCGTCCTTTTTTCCCAACATCCTAGGGATACTCGAGGTACCCAGACTTTGTGGCTTCCCTAGAAGGAGGCCAAGAAATTAGCCAAAATACAGTGAAAATTCTTTTTTTTTTTTTTTCAAAAAAATGGGAAAAAGGAGCTGCAGAAGAAGGCTTATGGTTTTTTCCCTGAAAAGGGCATCAACAAAGGGTTTGCGGTGCTAAAATCACCAGCTTCCCAGCTTTCAGGAACAGGCAGACTTGAAAAAGAAAACCCAATTTTTCAACACAATTTTGGCATTTTACTGGGACATATCCCAATTTTATGATTTTTTTGTGCTTTCAGCCTCCTTTCTGTCAGTGACAGAAATGGGCATGAAACCAACGCTGGATCCCAGAAACCGCAACATTTCGGAAAAGTAGACAAAATTCTGAATTCAGCAAGGGGTAATTTGTGTAGATCCTACAAGGGTTTCCTACAGAAAATAACTGAAAAAGAAAAATATTGAAATTGAGGTGAAAAAAACATAAATTTTTCTCTACGTTTTACTCTGTAACTTTTTCCTGCAATTTCAGATTTTCGAAAGCAATATACAGTTACGTCTGCTGGACTCTTCTGGTTGTGGGGATATACAGGGCTTGTATGTTCATCAAGAACTCTAGGTACCCAGAGCCAATAAATGACCTGCACCCTGCAGTGGGTTTTCATTCTATACCGGGTATACAGCAATTCATTTGCTGAAACATAGAGTAAAAAATAGCTATCAAGAAAACCTTTGTATTTCCAAAATGGGCACAAGATAAGGTGTTGAGAAGCAGTGGTTATTTTCACATCTCTGAATTCCGGGGTGCCCATACTAGCATGTGAATTACAGGGCATTTCTCAAATAGACGTCTTTTTTACACACTGTCTTACATTTGGAAGGGAAAAATGTAGAGAAAGACAAGGGGCAATAACACTTGTTTTGCTATTCTATGTTCCCCCAAGTCTCCCAATAAAAATGATACCTCACTTGTGTGGTTAGACCTAGCGCCCGCGACAGGATATGCCCCAAAACACAACGTGGACACATCACAGAAAACAGAGCTGTTTTTTGCAAAGTGCCTACCTGTAGATTTTGGCCTGTGCATTTTTTAAAACTAGAGACCTAGGGGAATCCAAGATGGGGTGACTTGTGGGGCTCTGACCAGGTTCTGTTAACCAGAATCCTTTGCAAACCTCAAATTTTGGCTAAAAACACATTTTCCTCACATTTCGGTGACAAAGTTCTGGGATCTGAGAGGAGCCACAAATTTCCTTCCACCAGCATTCCCCCAAGTCTCCCGATAAAAATGATACCTCACTTGTGTGGGTGGGACAGGTGCCTGCAACAGAATAAGGCCCAACACTTGTAGAGATAGAGGGGATAGCACAGCGAGTTTATAAGGACATTCTTTTATACATCTTTAGACTGACTCTGCTTTGGGGACCCACATAAGTGAGGTGTCATTTTACTTGGGAGACTGAGGGGAACACTGGGGAGTAGGAATGTTTTGCTGGAGTGGTGATCCTACAAAGAAAAGTCAGGAAATATGCTTTTTAAGCAAATTTTGAGGTTTACAGAAGAGTCTGGGTAAGAAAATATTGGGGATCCACGCAAGCCACACCTCCCTGGTCTCCTTGGTGTCTAGTTTAAAAAAAAATGTCTGGGTTTGGTAGGTTTCCCTAGATGAAGGACGCACCCAGGACCAAAAACATAGGTGCCCTCCTCCCCCCACCCCAAACACAGGTAGTTTTGCAATATATCATTTTGATGTGTCCACATACGTCCGTGATGTGCCAAACACTAAAATTTTGAAAAGAAACGCACTTAGGTTATGTGAAAAAGACCCTTCACCCACCAACCAAGTTGGTGGCATGCTTAATCATCTGGGTCCCACCTGAGGCACCTAGCGTGTCACAGGTGTGCTGCGACTCCTGATTACAGCGGAGCAGGTTTTGTCATTTTTACCACACATACTGGTTGGATTTGGCACGAGGGTGAGTGATGGTTCAGTGGATCAAATTTTACTAACAAGAGCTTTCACAAAAATGAAATGCACTGTTAATAACAAAGGCAAAAAACTGAACCAATGACTCACAGCTCATGAGCTGTAAAGCCACGACAAGGCACCAACCGCTTTACAGTCCATTCACACAACTTTCATACATGACACACACAAGACCATTCACACCGCCAGCCGCAGGCCCAGCACATTTCAA
The DNA here is from genome assembly GCF_031143425.1 of Pleurodeles waltl. Taxonomy (NCBI): domain Eukaryota; kingdom Metazoa; phylum Chordata; class Amphibia; order Caudata; family Salamandridae; genus Pleurodeles; species Pleurodeles waltl. The sequence continues at coordinate 769,657,651 of NC_090440.1, forward strand.
CACTCACATTGACAGACAGCGCCACTCAAGGGCCCATCACTTACATACGCCCACATGCCTGATACAACAATCACACCAGCTAATGGGAGTGTGTGGACTGGTGTTTGGCTGGCAGTGTGTTGCAGTAGCCAACAGCAAGTCAATATGTACACGCTCAGCCAAGCCCCACTCCACACACAATGGCATTTTTTTTTTTAAACAGAGGAACCCCTAACTAAGTAGAAAGAATTACAAAACTACAAACACAAAAGCTCTAACTAAGTACATGACAGAAATGCTAACCATGAAACTAAACACATGAAAATACAAAACAGACATGAGTTTACACTCATGGTGGTTCCCAGAAATTCTTCTGGGTGTGGTAATTCTTAAAACAACCACCCACACACAGCCCAGGCTTTGAAGGACAATCTGGGCAGTACATTAGAGTCTTCCCCCGGATACCTCTTCGAAAACACTCTACATTTCTTAGCTGGAAAGTCTTTTTTGGGTGTGGGAGGAATCTGCTCAGCAAAGTGGCGATCTTTCAATCTAGCCACATCCTCCACCACTGCTTCTCTAGGAACTCTGGCCTGTTCCACCACAATAAGGCTCTCGATCACTGACTCCTGAAATTACACAAATGTCATCTTTGACTCTGGAGACCTATCCCTAAACACAATAAAAGCATTGAAGGTTGCTAAGTGGAAGAGGTGAATTGCTAACTTATACCAAACGTAAGACTTACTAATAGCAGTATAAGGTTCCAACCTCTGGTCAACTATCTACACCTCCCATGTGCTTATTATAATCTAAAATGCACACAGGTTTGCGCACTTCAGCAACCTGGTCCCAAACAGTCAAGGGGGAAGTACTCTCAACATGGATGGTACTTAGCATGTAGACATCCCTCTTGTCTAAATTTCAAAGCCAGCAGCTCCTCATTCCGCAAGGCACAGCACTGTCCCCTCAAGTTTTTTACAGACAAGCTCCCTTGGATAGCCTTTCCCGGTCAGAACGGATTGTGCCACAAGCAACTGTGTCCACTCTAAACAATTCCTTGAACAACTGCACGCCTGTGTAGACGTTATCTACATACAAATGGTGACCTTTGTTTAACAGTCGTCTACCAAGATCCCACACAATTTTCTCAGTAACTCCAAAAGTGGGAGGACAACCAGGGGGGTCAATATTGGAATCCCTACCAGTGTAGACACAAACTATACACATCCTGTCCTACTTTCAGAGAGCATATACAATTTAATTCCATATCGTGCCCTTTTGCTAGGAATATACTGCCTAAAAACCAAACGACCCTTGAAGAGGACCAAAGACTCGTCCACACTTATCTCTTTGCCTGGAACATAGACCTCCGAAAACCGATCTACAAAATGATCAAGGACAGGCCTAATCTTAAAGACGGTCAATCTGGGTGATCTCGTGGCAAGGCTGCTGCATTGTCAACAAAATGCAGCATCCTAAGAAGCAAATACCGATTACGACTAATGGTCGCAGGAAATATAGCTGTTGTCATCAAGGGACTAGTAGACCAATAAGAAGCCAGTGACTGCTTCCTTATCAACCCCATCAAAAAAGTCAAACCCAAAAACTTTATCTCCTCCAAATTTGTGGGAATCCACTGGGCAGCTCTAGAGTGTGGCCTAAGTCTAGCAGCGTTTTCCCTCAAATGCTGCTCCGCATACAAATTAGTCTGCTCAACAATCTCTTCCAAAAACACATCATCCGTGAATAACTCAAAGAAATTGATAGGCAAAAAGTTCTCTGTATTGGCGTTACACCCCGAGAGACCAGTAAAGGCAGGCAACTCTGGCTGCTCCATGTTTGGGGCAACCCAGACATCAGGTCTCATAATCTGAAACCTTTCAGCCCCATGTTGCTGCACTATTGGCACATCAGTGTCCTCGTCTAAAACAGGCCCTTCATCTGCACAGTGTGGCTTCATTAGAAGATTCCCCTCCAACAGAAACATCACTGCCAGAATCTCACTTCCTCCTCTGCCTCAGATGCAGAGTGTCTCATAATCATGATCAGACTGACTCAAAAAGCATACCAACCACCTGCTGAGCGGTCATCCTGCGGCTAGCCATGATCTCTCCTACTAAAATTAACTGGACAAATTCACCACCAACAACCAGCACTGTGTAAGACAAGTAACAAAGTGTACCTTTGTTTGTAAGAGTTATAAACTCAAACTATACCGCTCACTTGCCTGAAAAAGCTTGATTCACCAGCAACTACTCTGCACAGAAACAGCAATCACCAATGATATCCCACTAAAGAAGGAAAGGCAAATTAGAAATAAGACAAAACAAATATAATTGTGCACAAATCTAAGGACAATTTCACACACAATCCTGCATTTAGTACACCCCCTACAAACATGTCATTCATGCATGGCACCAATACTCCTTTGGAGTAAATTGTTTTTACTTACCTAAAACATGCAACTGTGCAAACTGCAGGTCAACCACCGCCAAAGCCGCAAGGAGCCACAGCAAATAAAGCAAAAGCTTTGAACTAGAACAAAAAGGAGGAAAACATTTTTTATCACAAATGCAAATACTTCATCAGTTGACAAACACCCCACCATCAAACATTTAGAAATTGGTGCCTAAGTGGATTCTGCCATAGGGGCAGATGGGCCTACTAAAAAAATAGGTCTGTCTGCCCCAAGGAGGCCAGAAAATACCTTTAGTAGTGCGTCCCCATGGGAGCAACCCTTGCCAAAGGGGACAGCCCTCAAACAAAAAAACAAAAACACACACAACACTATCCCTGGTGCCTAAGTGGCTTCTGCCCCCCTTGGGGGCAGATCAGCCTAAAAATAGGCTGATCTGTCTCCAAGGGGTGAGAAATGACCTTGGTACATGTGCCCCCAAAGTGGGGGGTGACCGTTGCCCAAGGCCCCCACGCACACACACTATCCCTGGTGTCTAAGTGGCTTCTGCCCCCCTTGGGGCAGGTGGGCTTAAAAAATAGGCCCATCTGCCCCCAGGGGGGCAGAAATGGCCAACATGTCAATGCCCCCCTTGGGGGGGCGCCCCGTGACCAAGGGGACGACCCCCTCACAAAAATAAACAAATAAAAAAAATCCCTGGCGTTCTAGTGGTTTCGCCTAAAAATAGGCTGATCTGTCTCCAAAGGGTGCAGAAATGGCCTCGGTACATGTGCCCCCAAAGTGGGGGGCGACCCTTGCCCATGGCCCCCATCCACTAACACCACACACAAACTATCCCTGGTGTCTAAGTGGCTTCTGCCCCCCTTGGAGGCAGGTGGGCCTAAAAAAAATAGGCCCAGGCTTGAGTGAGGGTCCCTACTTGGACAGGGTGTAAACTGACTGCCAACTAGAGACCCCATTTCTAATATGTAAATCAGTGTAGAAGGTTTTGGATATGTTTGAAAGCCTGTTTCATTCCTGTTGGACTTTGTTGTGGAAAACAGTGAGCCTCTAAACATTCCTCCCATACACTCAATGGAGGTCCTTTAACATGTTTCACCTGATGCTGATCAATAGCATCTCATCTCCCCCTGCACCTCCTCCCCATTTAGACTGTTGTGGAAAACAGCAAGCCTCTGAACCTTTATCCCACACATTCACTTGGGTACCTCACATATTTCATCTGATGCAGATATCATCCCCCCGTTGGACAGAGATATGGATAATAGCGAGCCTCCAAACCTTTATCCCATACCCTCATTGGATATCGTCTCCCCGTCTCACATAGATGTGGAAGATAGTGAACCTCCGAAGCTTTATCCCACACTCATTGGAGTTACTTTCACATTTCATCTGATGCAGATGTATCTCCCCATCTTGTTCCAGTTAGACATAGTTGTGGAAGACTGAACCTCTGAAGCTTTGACCCACACTAATTGGAGTTACTTCCACATGTTTCATCTGATGCAGATATCATCTGTCATGGAAGATAGTGAATCTCTACACCTATATCCCACATGCTTTGGAGTTACTTTTACATGTTTAATCCGACAGATATATTCTCCAAATCTCCCCATCTTGTTAGACATATCTCCCGCGCTCTCTATCCCTCCTTCTCATTAGACATATCTCCTCCTCTCTCCTTGTCTCCCCATCTCATTGGACATAGCTCCTCCTCTCTCCATATCTCCCATCTCATTAGACATATCTCCTACTCTCCCCATCCATATCTCACCATCTCATTCCAGTTAGACATGGTTGTGGAAGATACTGAATATCAAACTTTATCCCACACACTCATTGGAGTTTCTGAAACAAGTTTAATCTGTTGGAGACATTCTCTCCCATCCCCCCCCCAGCTGGACATGGTTGTGGAAGATGGTGAACCTCTGATCCTTTGTCCTGCACACCCATTGGAGTTTCTTCAAATGTTTCATCTGTTGCAGAACATCTCCCCTTCTCCCTGTCATCTTCCCCCATCTCCCACCTATCTAATTCCAGTTAGACATGGTTGTACAAGATAGTAAACCTTTGTCCCTCACACTCATCGGAGTTTCTTGCACATGTTTCATCTGTTGCATAACATTTTCCCCCAACTCTCCCCCCCCTCCCCCCATCTCTCCCCAGTTAGACATAGTTGGTAGTGGGAACTGATGTACCTTTACGCAAACTCAATCACTGCAGCCATCTCCCCATCTCCCCCCATTGCCCCCGGTGAGACAGAGCTGGCAGCAGGACTTGATGTCATTCTCCCCATCCACTCACCCGCGGCGGTCGGTCATTCTCCCCATCCACTCACCCGCGGCGGTCGGTCATTCTGGCCATCTCATTCCAGTGAGACATGACTGGAAGTTTATGGATATGTATACCACACACTCATTTGTCAGAGCAATCTCCCCATCTCATTCCAGTTAGGACTTACATGGGATGGGTACCCCATCCTGTGGTGTCCCTCTGGTGTGGGTGGGGTGTCCCTGGTGCCAGGGAAGGCCACCTGTGGGCTCTTTCCATAGTCTCTGACCATGGATAAAGGGCCAAAGGTCCCCTAACGCCTGCCCATACCCAGGCATTAAATAATGGCGCTAAGCAAGCTTAGTGCCATTATTTAAGGCCCCATGCTAGATTTTAGCATGGGGGGATAAATATGGCACTAAGGCCCATATAGCTGTGTTCTGCACTGGTACGCCTACCTTGCATCTCATTGACGCAAGGTAAGTTTCCACATCCAGAAAATGTTGTACACTCAAACTTTGGTGCTAGGCATGTCTAGCGCCAAAGTATAAATATGGAGTTAGGTTTGCGCTGAATTAGAGTAAAAAAATGACACAAATTCAGCACAAACAGTGTAAATATGGGCCTTATTCTGAGACCAATCAGATTACCTAGACTAAACTAATCCTCAAATTATATTTATTTTCTTGCTCAAAGGACTTTCTATGAGATTAAGGGCCATATTTATACTTTTTGACACAAAACTGCACCGGTGCAGTTTTGTGTCAAAAATACCACAGGTTAATGTCATTTTGGTTCACTGTGCGGGCGTCAAATGTATACTTTGATGCACGACTGCGCAAACCACAGGTGCCATTTTTTTGACGCACACAGCAGATTTACGACCCCGCAAACCGGATATGCGGTGCTTTTGACGCAATAGCGTAAAAATTCCCCGCGAACACAGCCATTTCAGCAGAGGAGAGCTAAAATGGATCTCAGATGCCTCTACAGACCCCAGGAAGATAACAGCCCAGGAACCAGCCAGGAGGACCCACACAAGAGCTAGGACACTTTTAAGAAAAAGTGTTGCTTTAGTGCAGAGGAACAGGAAATTCTGGTTAAAGAGGTGAGGGAACACCAGCACCAACTGTTTGTCAACTCAAAGTTGCCAATCAGTAGGAGAGAGGCTATATGGCAACAGTTTGTTGACAAGCTTAACAGTGTGGCAGAAGTACGCAGAACAGTCAGAGTGCAAGAAACGCTGGCATGACTGCAAGCGCAGGACCAAGGAAAAGATGGCCAGGAACTGGAAGTCAGCACTGCAGACTGGAGGTGGGAGTCCAGCACCGCAGGAGGCCCTGGACCACATGGAGGAGATGGTCGCAGCCATCATCCCAGAGGAGATCGTCACAGGGATTCAAGGACAGGACAGCGCAGACTACCAGGAGACAATGCACATGCAGGGTAGGTCGCATGGTGAATTATAATGCACTAATGTTAACCGTAAGCAGGGGGATACCGACCACAAAATACATGGAAGTCATCATATACATGGAGTGGCATGGGTAAAGGGGTATGGCATAGGGGCATGGCCTGCACAGACCGAAGCTGGGGCACACCATTACACTACACAAACAGTCCCATGGGGGCATGCTGCCATGCCAATGATGGAGCAAAGGTAAAGCCACGCCAGGAGGGAAGGGCACAACGTCAAACTGACATTTTGGCACACGTCAGCCACCAGACCCCCTACAATAACTAGGGCCCAATTAACAACCTCTAGCCATACCGACAACTGGAATGTAACAGTGACAACAGTTGTCACTACCACCTCCGCTCTGTGTGCAGGTCAAGTAGCCAATGGCAGTAACTTCCCCTTGGATCGACACAGCTAAGTTTGAGGGTTGATGATAACTCCAATAATCCCCTGAAACAAGACAAAGGCCCTAGTCCCGTCAAGTGTAAAATGCCCATAGTTGTCGCAAACATCAGTCAATGTCATCACCAGTAGGAGCTACACAGCACTCAGGACATACCCATGCTGCATATGTCGGGGTCCATCCTGTGCCTGGGTCACAATGTAACATCCCAAATGTCATACTGCTCAGACAACAGCATTGAGGGGAGGACACATGTAACTGGTCACGAAAATATACCTGCACAGTCAGAGGAGGAAATAAGACACTGATACGATTATCAGGGCAATCCAATGCACCACACATTCCCTACATCAGCTGTCCACATAACCAATGCCAACATCCTTATCGTGCCATAACAATGCTATGCATACGATACGCTACATGTCAACTACATTTAAGTGGATGTGAAAGATCAGAGACTGGGGCAGGTCCAGATTGTCAAGTGTGCTGCCAGTGCCATCACAGCACCCACAGCCAGTGAAAGGCCTCACCATGAGAATGGATGTAGATGGAGGATTGAGTAAGACAAGAAGGTGGTAATTCACTATTTGGCCAGAACAAACACCTAGAGGAGATGATGCCGACAAGTCTAATAACTTACCACACCACATGACATGCAGGTGGGCCATAGGCCTGGGGGAATGCCCATCTGAAAGACTGGAGCAATAAACACAAAACAAGATCACAATGTGAATTCATCACAAGGCAAGCATGTCACATCACTAATGCCACAACACACACACTAATTGTACCCCATTTCATTGCAGAGGATAATGGATCTCCTGCGGATATGCCTGTCCAGGAATACCCTGATGACCTGGATGACGAGCTGACAAACATTCCCCAGCAGTCCATCCAATAGGTCCTTGGAACCCTCCAGACCCCACCTTAAGTCACAGAGGATCCCAGCACAAGCAGCCATCAGAGGACCCACCCACCACCCCAATTGTAAGACCTGCCAGCTCCAATACAGCTGAGGAATCAGACGACACAGGCACCAGCTTTGAGAGAACTGTAGTTTGGGTACAGTTAGTTGGCCAAGGAGGTGTGGGTGGGGATGCAAACTATGGCAGCCAGCCTAGAGGGGGTGCGTTCGTGCATGATGTCAACTGAGGAACAGGCAGCAGCTATGCAAGGGCGAACAACTATCTTGCAGGAAGTTGAGAAAAGTTGAAGGAAATCAGCCCACTGTAATACAGTTGACCCAACACCTACAACAGCAATCCTGTCAACGCATGCACAAATGCAACATTGAACCCCTCAGGGCCGACCTGGCTGCCTACCATCGTGATGTGGCTGCTATTCTTAAGAACCAGCAGACCCTCCATGCTGCAGTACTGCCCTTAAGACCTTCACAGGAAGCAGCAACTGGGATGTCTGACTCCACGTCTTCTAACACAGAGGTGTGATGCCCCTTCACAACCACCACCACCACCACCACCAAGGACAGAGGAGGCAACACACATCAGAAGACATGGAACAGATCACATTCACATGGAAAAGTACCCAGAAGCACTAGTCCCTGCCACATGGCCAACTATTACCAAGGTCCTGTGTTTTGTAACATGCCAGTCTTACAACAACTCTACTCAATGACTGTTCTGCTAACCACTGTATATCTTGTCAGCCTGCCCAGTGCTTGTCTCACTTACTCATTGGCAAATCCCGTCCCTCTGCACTATCTGAAACATCACCCCAGCATGTCAAGCATTTCCTTAACCCCTTGTGTAGGATCACAAAGTAAGATGTCACAATAATGGACTCACAATCGTGGACAATGCACATAGCACTTTTCAATAAATAGCACTTACACAACAAATCTGTCTCTGGGTAATGACACATCAACTGTGCAGTAGATAACTGAAATGTGCCTACTGTCCAATAATGTAGCATGTCAATACAACTGTCCTGAAATTTTGTAGTCTGATAAATCTGCACAGTGGCCAGGATTGCATCATACTCTGCCCTTCCTGAGGGTAATATCTGATGAAGTGAGAAACCATACACCATCCTGCTGTTAGATATCCCTTGAGGAAGCATTATTCTGTCCAAGTCCTAAAATAGTGGCAACAAAATGTTGTCACCATGCAATATTAACTCATATAACCGTGCACACACATCTAAGCAAACACTCCAACTGCATGAATGAAGGTGTCTGAGTTTACATCCAAATAGGTAATCATGCTGAACAGTGTCACAAATGATCTATGTGAGTCAAGAAGCAATACTTCAAGAGTGCTTACAACAACTCATCTTATAAGGGTGTCCTTGAACATCACACTGCAGTCAGACCTAAAACTGTTCCCCCAACACCAAGTCTGGAAGCACCGCTTGTGACTTACAAAACATACTTATCAACAAAAACGTTTGGATACATATTAACCGTGACTGGTGGTTGCAACAAATGGAGGAATCTTTGCAAGGTAGCTCTGGGTAGCTGCCAATCTTACAGCTCCGTTGGGATTTGTTCGTAGCATAGGAAACAAATGTAATAGAACAAAATTCATGTACACCAAGGCCATGATCAAGTAGCATTTAACACCTACTGTAAAGGGTTCACTATATATTAAATGGTAATCCCAGAAGAGGAAACGGAGGGAAAAGTCTTACCTACCCTAATCTACCCTGACTACTCATTACCCACAACTGCCCCTAACTAACCAAACCTAAACTTATCACATGTAACAAAATGTTCTAAACATCAACCCCCACCCCCATTATGAGACGGGACACAAGGAGGTCAACAGATACTAACCTAAACACATACTATCTTAAACAAATATATTTTTTTTGTATTCTTTTGTTTTTTTGTTTTTTATTACACACACAAACCCCAACATAGCCCCCCCATCCACCCACACACTTAATAAGTAAAAATAGAAAGAATCAGGACCCCCACCAACACTAAACTAACAGACTATACTAACCTAACACTAAGCCCCCTAAGCCCACTAAGTATGAGAACAAGGAAAGGGGAGGGAATCATGTCCACATATCAAAGTCTAGAGGTTGGCCCTCCGGAGGGTCCGCTTTATGGCCCACACACGCCTGTTAATATGGCGAACATCCTGGCTCAGATTACTGATCTTCCTCAACACATGGTCCATCTTACATTCCATTGCCTGGAATGCTGCAGGGTCAGCTGTTGGAGCTAGGGCAGTCTGGGTACCGGCAGAGGTTTGTGGGCGTGTAGAGCCAAGGCCTGTGGGCTGTCATGAAGCTGTTGCAATGATGGTGCCTGGAACAACTGCAGACGTTGGGACAAGAGTCCCAGCTGTGGGTGGTGCCACCTGGGTGGAACTGGTGGTTGTGCTGGTGGTAGCTGTGGTGGGCAAAGTAGGGCCACCCTGTGGTAAAGCCCTCCATGCTCCAAAGGCCCGTTCATGGCGGTATCTACGGGCTATCCTCCTGAACCCCAACTCTACCAGCAGGATATGTTGGTATCTCATGGCCCGCCTCTAGAACTCACGGACTTGGATGGGTGTCATGTTTGCAGCTGTGAAGACAAAGGCAAACAATTTACATTAGGAACTGCATTGTCTGAAATGGCACAAGAAGTCAATCAGACAATACATCTACTGTACTTGTAACGGCTCATATCACCATAGAGATCATTGAATGTCCCTGAGGAAGTACATGGCAGGCCAGCCTACAAAGGTCACATCACACATAGCACATCGAAAACCTATGAGATGGGTAACAACTGGCATTGACTTGCCATCTGAGTTCTGCCAGTTATCAGCTAACAATCATGCGGCACATCCTCCGCCAATGCCTGGGCTACAGCTGTCCGTGTACAGAATGCAAAACTAAAGCCACATGGTCTGCAAGTTGTAACTGGACTTGCCAGTATAGTACCCATGTGCCATACCTGAGTGTCTATACGAGGTTCCGACCAAACAGTCACTTTTTCACAGGTATGTGTAACATACTGGTATCATCAGTCCTAGGTACCCTATTCACAAACCCATGCCTGTGTTTGATTTGGGGGGGGTGGAGAAACAATTAACAATTCCACATACCTGTAGCACTACATGTGGAAGTACATGCTGAAAGGAAGTTCTACCTAGAGTTTAATAAGTACTTTGGTGAATAGGGAAGCAGAAGTCTGTTGGAAAGCAATTTGCAGTACCAATCTGGGAGAATGTGGGTCTGACAGGCTGACTAAATCTGATCCACATGACTCACCCGAGTACTCATTGTGGGGCCTACAGGATTGACCTACAATCTCTAGATAATACAATCGGATATGCATTGGCCAACTCAAAACTTTTGTGAAACTGGAATCCCACTCATGGAACAAGACAAATGATTGGCCAGCGCATCACACCTTGCTATGTGTTCAACACTCAGGAGTACATCACACATCACCAGCAAACACAACACATAACAGACACATCAACACTTACTGGAGTGGCCGGACACAAGCACAAAATCACTGGACAACACTCTGAACACAGCCACATAGTGTAGAAGATTCAGACGTGAAAGTACACCCACTGTACATAATCTGTAAACAGGATATTCTATTACATCACTTCCTGCATAAATTGGCCGCTGTTTTTCGCTTATGCGTCATATTTTTTCACGCATACATTGTGTCATATTTTTCAACGCACAGGAGTGAAAATTAGGCCGCATCCAAATACTGGTAAATAGTCTGTACAATTATTTGGATGCGGCCTAATTTTCACTCCTGTGCATCAAATATGACGCACAATCTGTATTGGTGGAAAAATTACGCATAACGCTAACAACGTAAATTTCAGTGCATGAAATGGTTTTGGGCATTTTTCAGGTTTTGTTATGTTACATTTGGGACACAACTGAGATAGGCTGATTACACCCACTATGGGGTTGATGGTGTATGTTCACATGTGAGACGACATACTGCAGCGGACCATGACCTGCTACTTCCTAAACAGGATTTTGCCGGTTGGCTGACGCACTAGATGGCCATATGTGTGGCCTACATATATGTACTGCACAATTTGTGCATGTTTGGCATCAGGAGAGGATAGCAAGGTGACGCACATAAGTACAATACTTCAATGCCTATGGCTCAATGTGTGTGCAGTGGCAACTAATGTAGTTGTTGACCGAGTGTGTGTGCATCACAAGATGCGTTATTGAACATATGCTTGTATGAATGTGAAGTCAATGTGTCCAGACCTTAGATGCGAGTCATTGTGGAAATGGGAGAGGACATGTGTTAGTCATACATGTAGCAACAATCGTTTTGTGCACTTCCAAGATTTTGGGTAACGTAGACACCACAAATGACAAAGCATGCACCAGATAGATGGCAGACGCTTCATGTCAATGGGCCACAATTTCACCATCCTATGTACTAGATTTTTGGTAACCGCTTCCTAGGCACTTGTTGGTGAATCCCACAGTGAGTCATACACATGCATTGAGGAAGTGGGTACCATGTAATTAGCCCTGACAGCCAAAGTTGAACCACAAATGTATGACACCACAGTTGAGGTCATATAACTGAGCCACAACTCTCCAGTGGCTGTGGTGGACTAGCAGACGAGGCAGCATGTGTCCACATTTCCAGTGATCAATTGCACAGAGGTGTCTTGTTCATTTGTGGGGTCCAATGTTGATCCTGTATATTTTTAGGGGTGTATGTCAGTTACGTCCAGGTCTCATCATGAGTCAGTGGCAGCTATTCCTGTATCTACTGAGTATCCTTTGTTGATCAATGTGAGTAAAGTGGATAAGGACATGAGAACCTACATGGGGATGGTCCCACCCTGTCACTGAAGACGTGTAATGACTGTCAAGAGGGCAACCTTGGTGTACTGAATGAGAATGTCTCAGGTGTCATGTTCCAGCAGGTGTCATTACAACATTTGTACACAGGTTGGCTTTTGCAATTCCCACTGCATCTGGGAGCATCATAGCCTCTGTGCTGATTATTCTCGCAGCTAATCACCACACACGGCCCATCAAAATGTTGTGAGCAATGTAATTCTGTGTATGAACTGTCAGGGTCCTGACGTGTGGACTTTTCATGGACATCAGTGGTTGCTGGTTCTGCTGAAGGCCCTGTACCCAATCCCTGCATACGGCCCTGGGACACTGTCACACTGTCGTTCATGCATAAATGAGACCCAGACAAGGGATGGGCCATGAACTTTGGTATTCACAGAGGATTTAACTAATATGGTACAATTAAAAGGCAGATGATGCTATACAATGTATTTGGGTATGCATTGATGAAGCACATGACCAAATATCCTCTGAGGAAGGAGAGGTTTGGTAAAGCAAGTGTGGTACATCTGTAGCCACAAGGAAACTTTAGGGTGATGCACAGACAGATGCCAGTCAGGCTGACCGGATGCAGGGTCAATTTGGATCCACCAATTTCACAAGTTACATAATCAGTGGTCAGACTAAGACTGTTTGGAGGACGAACTAGACAGTTGACATGTAAAACTGTATGTCCTGTGTTTTTGAAGGTGACACATGAGCCCAAGGGCTGAGTTACACGGCTTAATAAGAAGCAATGCTTAACGCTGTATTTGACAAAATGGCAACTCCTATGCAGTTCCAGGCATCAGCAGGGGCAGTGCACGTTGTAATGGGTGTGCATGGAGGTGATCACAGGTGTGGGCTGCATCAGTTTCTCACGTCCTGTAGGTGAGATTTGCATTCTAATGGCCAACAGACGTTTTCACACGGGAAGCAATGTACAGGTGCTAACAGGGCTTAGAAACTACAAGCCAGTGTATTAAATGACCTGACGTCCATGCAGTCATATGTACTATGACAATTGTATACCATAGGAAAGGGTGTAGCACACTGGATTGCAATTAGTCTGTGTAGAGGATGGAATATCTGGGTACACATTACTATTCCAGGGACCTCTTCAGACAGGTGGGTTGTTAACAGGTGCATGGGTGTGTCAGGAGTTAAGAAATGGGCTGACATGCACATGGAATGTCATGTGCCCAATGCTACACATGTGTGGCACTTGTGCTGTGTATTTTTTGATTCTAGGGAACTCTAGTCACAGATAGTCCTTGCAAATATTGGATGCAGTTGGACTTACTGCTGTCAAGGGTCTGGTCATACATTCCTGTTACTGATGCAAAAGCACTTCCACTGCCTCATGTATGAAGCTTGTTTTCCCCTTATTGAGTGATGGTGTCTTAGTTGTGTGCCATATGCTGCGATGAGCCATGTTTCCAACATGTATGTATGAAATAGGTGTGGTCCTCTGCTATCGTCCTTCAAAGGTGAAATGTACATGATGTATCTCATTTACAGTGTGTGTGTGACCGTTGTATGGTACACATCACATTTGCTCTGGGATTTTCAGTGTCCTAATCTGTATATCAGCAATGCTCCATGAGTCAACACTCTTATTCTGATAGTTGGAGATAAAGGTGTGGAAAAATGAATAGCCAGACCATGATATGGTGAGTATTATAGGTGTTTATTTAAATTAGTTCATAAAGTGGTGATGGTGATTCAATTTAAAAGAAATTGTTCACGATATGTTGCTGCCTACGCAAACCAGCGGACGTGTTTTGTTGTTCCCCCCCTCATGTTGCAGGCCACCATCCTCCTCTTCCTCTTCAGGCATGTGTAGCTCTGGGTCCAGGAGGGGAATTTTCCTTCTTATGCAAATGTTGTGCAGAATGGCACATGTTAGAATGATCTTAGACCATTTCCGGGGAATATAGGAGGCTACCACCAGTGATGTAGAGGCATCGGAATCTCAACCTGAGGATGCACAAGGTCCTCTACTATGGTGCGTGTCCTATGCGCGTCATTGTAGGCACGCTCTGCTGCGGTACTATGGTTGTCAATAGGTGTCATTATCCATGGCTGGATGCCATACCCCTGATCAGCTGCAAGAGAAAATGAATGGGATCATGTTGATGTAGCTAGCCCCATTGAAATCACCTTGCATGGCAGTAGTTGTCTTGTCTGTGACTCTTGTGTTGTCGCATCCTAGGCTTGTAGGATGTACCATCTGCATTGTTTCCTTGGCTGGATGAGTGTTTGGCTGCTGACCAGCTGTCAGCAGTATGTTTTGGGATTTGCAGTACAGTGTGCCCTCCCTAGCATTGTGACTTCTGATACAGGTATCCCTGTGTCTTCACTGGGGGCGAGTTGATAGTTCCATACACAGGTCAAATTTGACAGTGTTAACGCGTTCATATCAATGTACCCTGGAAATCCCATACCTTTAGACTTATGCAATGGATTAATGTAAACCTAATTGAGACCTTACAATTTGCAAGGTGACATTTAGGCAACCCACTCGAAACGTTGTGATCATTGAAGTCTTAACATTAGGCTGTACAGTAATTTCTGATGTGTGACCGGTTCAATGGTGATGTCACAACGTCCGTGTGTTCGTCGAGCTGTTGTGGTGTATGTGTTGTGTGTCCTAGAGGGTTGTTGTGTAGTGTGTGTATATTGTAGGTTTTTGTACTTACCAACAAGTAGTCCATTGCCATACCGTCCATCCTGGGTGTATTGATTGATGGTGCTGTGACGGAAGATGAATGAGTCATGGACACTCCTAGGATATTTTGCCACAATGTTGGTGATCAATCCCTGGTGATCGACAATGGCCTGCATATTGATGGAATGTGTGTGCTTCCTGTTGCGGTAGAGGTGTTCAGTTGCAGTAGGTGGCACAAGGCGTACATGTGTGCAGTCGATTGCACCAAGGACGTCTGGGAAGCAACTAATGAGGTAGAACCCCTGTTTGGTTTCCTGCTGCTTCTGCAGTGTTAAGGAAGCAGATGTGGTGGGGTGTGAGTCCAATGATAGCATCCAGTACTTTGCGCAAAAAGGCAGAGAATGATGGCTGTGATATTCCGGCAACCAGGGCACCAGTTCTTTTGAAAAGAGCCACTTGCCAGCATGTGAAGTATGGCAAGCAGCTTTGTTTCTGTTGGGATGGTGCGGGGTGTCACCAAAGTGGGGGCCAACTGCTGTTCAATATTTCTCAGCAGCTGCTGAATGGCCTGCCAGTTCAACCGGTACCTCTGGATGATGTTGTGTTCCCTGAGGCCATGCAGGGTTGTTCTTGGGCGGAATATCCTCTCCTGCCTTCTGCGCTGTCTTTGGGGTCCCTGTTGTTGTTGTAGCTGCTGTTGTTGCTGCAGGGCTCTGCTCCAACGTGCACGCTGAATCAAAATCACCTCCATGTCTCCCTGTTGCTGCTCTGCTGTTTGTTCTGTGTGTTCTGATTAAATTCAGGTGTGTTTGCCCCATTTTAACACCTGCCCTGACCCAGGTGTTAAATTTTGACGCACATCGGGCTTTGCGTAATTGTTTTTCTCCGCCTACCGGCCGGGAGTCCTTTTTCCCCGGAAGCATAAATACGGCGCGCAGCCGGGTGCGTCGTTTTTTGGACGGGAACGCCTACCCTGCATATCATTAACGCAGGGCGGGTTGCCGCTTCCAGAAAATGACGCACACTGCAGATTTTTCTCGTGCGCGGCCTCGGGCGTCAGGGTTTAAATATGGGGCAACGTTTGCACTGATTGTGCGTCAAAAATTTTGACGCACATTCGGCGCAAACGGAGTATAAATATGCCCCTAAGGGCCTGATTACAACTTTGGCAGATGAGAGACTCTGTCACAAATGTAATGGATATCCCACCGCCGTATTACAAGTTCAATTAGTTCCTATGGAACTTGTAAAACGGCGGGCGGGGGATATGAGTCACGTTTGTGAAAGAGCATCCCATCCACCATAGTGGTAATCAGGCCCTGAGTTTCTACTTGTTTTATCATAGTGGTCTCTGTCTTGAATTTTCCACTCACTCTTACTTGTAGTCTAGTTGCCAGTGACACATTTAGAATTTGATGGCTAGATCACCTCACCGGCATCATTAAAAATAAGAACCTTGTTTTTTCTGCGATGTCTTTCCTTTTAGTTGTGGGCTACCACCAGCATTAAAACACCTCTTTGGAAAATCCTGTATTTAGGTGTTGGTCGATTGGGAAAGGCAGCAGGCCTTTTTACTGGTTGACAGACACCATAAGCGTTCACTAGTTACAGAGAATAAGACCCGGGCAAAAAGCAGTATACAACTATTACTCATACTGATGGGAGGATGGGTGCTTCACAACCTGATCAGGCCATTAAAGGATGACAGGGCTGAGTATGGTCATGGTCAGTTTTTGCAACACTGGTTACAGGGGGGGATATAGTGGACTGGAGGAGCTATAGTAATTAAGTAACCTACTAAACAATATGTGGTAAAGGATATCCGGTAGGGAAAGACTAAAAACTAGAGAAGGGA
Source organism: Pleurodeles waltl (assembly GCF_031143425.1). Taxonomy (NCBI): domain Eukaryota; kingdom Metazoa; phylum Chordata; class Amphibia; order Caudata; family Salamandridae; genus Pleurodeles; species Pleurodeles waltl. Next base: position 769,674,510 of record NC_090440.1, read on the forward strand.
ACAGTGATGTACATAGTGGGACAGCTGCTTTGCAGTGGGGCACATGTGGAGGACAGCCTCTGTCATCACTACATTGGTGGAGCTTCCTGTTTAATTAACGGTGATGCTACTCTAAACAGTAATGTGAAGATAGCTTTTCAAGATATGACACAAGCCCATCATGTTTTAATCATAAACACACCTTTCACAACAGGCCCACACCCTCATCATAAATCCCTTCAAAAAGCCTATAAAAATGCCCCAATTGTCATTTGTACCTTCACCTACTGGTAAAACCAGCATCTATCCTCCTCATAGGTTCCTGATTGCCCTCCTTCATTTCCTCCAGGTCTCAAACTGTTTGCTGTAGGAGGGTGGATTATTAGGTTGCTGGGGAGAGTGGCTTGGGTGGCCGGGGACGTCGGCTCTGTTGATCATGCTGATGTAATTGTCAGGATCCCTTTGGCTGCTGGCCGGAGGCAGTGGAGGCCCCCTTTTTTCCCCTTAATTGAAGACTAACAGCTGGTGGTCCTCCACTGCACTGTTTCCATTCTTTGGAGGCATAGCTTAGTGTCTCTCCCAAGAATGGGCCTTCAGGACGGGTAGTCTGGGCAGAATCAGCTAGATGATCAAAAGCAAGAATAAACAGGAATGTAGTACTCAACACAAACATGTGTTCATATAGTTCTACAAGAACACAAAATTTCTGGTCCCTAGGGCTATTGGACTTTTTAAAATGAGTTTTTGTCACAGGACCAAGTTTATTCCACTACATACTTCATAAAATGCAGTAGAAGTGTCTGGTATGAATTCATCTATGACCATCCCATTATCAAAAATAGATTATTTGCTAAAATAGATGAATAGTCAAAGGATTTCATGTGGCAACACTGATAACACACACTAATAAATGAATGAGCTGACGATTATATATTGCCATTGAATGCGATGACATGTTAAATTAATGCTGCACAACGTACTTGACTACATAATGTACAACATTAATACATGAATGAGCTGGCCATTATAAATATATATTGCCATTGAATGCTATGGCATGTTAAATTAATGCTGCACAACTTACTTGACTACATAATGTACAGCATTAATTGAGCTCTCGTTGTGGGGCAGCATATATTTGGACAGCTAATTACATCTGATCATAACTTCTATTGCCTATGCTCTTTTCCTACTCTCTCCTAGATCACTTACTGAGTACCACACTACACCCTCCACCGTGAATAATGTTCTATAAATACTTTATCCCATGGCATTTTACAGGCAAACAAATGTACTGCCCGACTAAGTAATCATTTTGTCCCCTCACTTCAACCCTAAAAATAAAATAGTTCCCTGTCTTACAAACAGTTTCCTGCAAATTATATTTCTCCTCCACTTGCCTCATACAGTTAGCTATTTACTCACTCTGAAAGCTATGGACAAAGTCAGTCTCTCTTGGGGTGCTGCACTGCATAGATATGAAGAAGAGATTTGTGTAAGTGAATGATTTCTGCCACATTAACAAAAAAGCGAATGGGGAATAAAGCTGCACACACGAGGGAGTCAGCTGCAGAAACAGAATTTATTTTTTTAAGTTTAAAAACCTTTATTTAAAAAATGAGACAGAATACAAAGGCAACAATAAAGTTCATAAAACAATCAAAGGCGATATCAAGATTAATGAAGTGTACTTTATAAAATGACTAATTTGAAAAATAACTGTGGCTAAAGCTTTTTCTGAATTTTATGATTAAGAAAGGAGAAATACGAAAGAAATGAAATAGAATAAAAAAACAAGATTAAAAGTGTAAAGAGCTGGAATCGAAAGAGCACAGTGAAGTGAGAGTAAATCACTGTTAAAAATATGAGAATAAGAACAGTGAGGTCAGAGACTAAAGGAGGTTTGAATGTTTCAGCAGTAGGTATACATGGAGCTTTCCTAGAGACATTATTCAGGTAGGTTGTTCTTGGAAAGCAAAATGTTTCTCTAAACAGAAATAATGGAGGAACCAGCAAATGTACAATCTGATCTAGGACGATAACCTACTGCATACCACCATGCCTTAAAAGAAATATTTGAGGCACATTTCCAACTAATTGCTGGAAACCAAAATCCAATAAGTTTGAGTCATTTACTATGAAATAGGGTTGCATCACTGAGGTCAGCTAGCCTACCAAAAATATGGAAGAGATGTTAAAAGATTGAGACCCTTGTTAGGACTTTGGTGATCTTTTCAGAAGACTGCTGTGTTGGTGGCCGCCAAAAGACTGCTGTATTACGAGTCACATACTGACAACCGCCCAAAAACCGTTATAAATCCGAGACCACCAGGCCGGCCAAGGGCAGGAGATCGGTGGTCTCACCACCACACTGACAACATTCTGCCCTCCATATTACGACCCACAAATCAGCACAGCGGTCATTAAAAGGCAGAAAACCATTGGCGGTGCGAACTGCTACAGTGAACAAATCCCCTCCACCAGAACCTAAGACTACATTGCACAGTAAGAATACCCGACATCTCAGACACATACACACATTAGACACACGCACATACACAACTATAAAACACACCCCACACAACTCATAATCATTTGCAATTACAACCAGACACAGCGAGGACCAACAAACCGATTACTTAGCATTGATACACAATAGGCACATATACACTTCCCACTCAGCACACACTACACAACTGCATCATCAACACTATATACGCATCACAACTGCACACCAGCACAGAAAACTAAGCACCCCACACACCCTATCAAGCACCAAACACTCTACCCTTGCACACAACACCCCCAAACCACTTCACTACCAAAAGCACCCACGATTCACAGACTAAGTTAATGGTCATGGTCGATGAAATCGTCAAGGTAGAGCTATAACTGTTGGGAGCACAAGTCCAACAAACATCCATAGCCTGGAAAATAGTTATTGTGGAAAATCGACAGGGTAAACTCAGTGGTCAACCATCCACGCACATGGGAGGACATCAGGAAGAGGTGGAATGAATGACCTATCACCTGGCACCAGCAACTCCTGTACAGCATGCGTCCCCACCATTCTCACTCCCCAATGCCCCTCCCCTGCATGCCACACCACCCTACTGACATTATCCCCACACAGTCCCTCCCTAGTGCACGGATAGCACTCACAATGGCAAGCACTAGATCTCCCACAATGCATTAATCCCTACACATGGAAAGCTGCTATTCCCAGTTCACAGTGGAACACCTGCACATAAAACCACAGAACCAGCTACACCAACTGGATGCATCATCTGCATACTACTACCTGACCTGACATGGCAATGCTATCCATTATCCACAACCCTCAATGGAACATGTAACCTATGTCACAATCTATCACCCACAAACAATGGGGCATATCATATTTATACTCTGTTTGCGTGAATGTGCATATTTGGCATAAACCGTGCACCATATTTAAACTTTGACGCCCGCGGAAGTCAAATTTCCTCTGTGTGCTCTTTTTTTTGGATGCGGTAAACTGCCTTGCGTTAATGACATGCAAGGTAGGAGTTCCCATCCCAAAAATTACTTTGACCTGTGTGCCCTGTTTGTACTCCTGCGTGATTTTGACCAACAGGAGGGGGCGGGTGGGCCTTAAAAAATGGCGCACAGCCTGCTGTGCGCTGTTAACACCTGGGTGAGGGCAGGACTTAAGGGACCTGTGGGCTTACTTCCATGGTCTCTGACAATGGTGGGAGTCCAGAGGTGCTCTTCCCTGCCCCAGAGACACCACCTGCCACCCTTGCCCCCCCCATCCCCCCCACCCCACCCCCGGAGGACACCCATGGATGGGGGACCCATCCCTGGTAAGTTGAGGTAAGTATTTTTTTTAATTATTTTTATAGTGTCATGGGGGGGGCCTAATTTGGGCCCCCTACATGCCACTGTGCCCAATGACCATGCCCAGGGGACATAGGTCCCCTGGGCATGACCATTGGGCAAGGAGGCATGACTCCCGTCTTTGCTAAGACAGGAGTCATTTCAATGGGGGTTGTGCGTAAACCCAAAAAAATGGCGCAAGTCTGGTTTGAGCCATGATTTTTGCCTCAAACCTGACTTGCACCATTTTTTGATGCACAACACCCATTTTCCCCTACGCCGGCGCTGCCTGGTTTGAGTATTTTTTTTTTTTTTTTTACTCTGACCAGTCCGCAGCGCCGGCTAACGTCATTCCTTAAATAAGGCACCCGCATGGCGCGTAGGAATGGCGTTAGCCGGCAGTAAAATTTGACGCAAACCAGCGCTGGTTTGCGTCAAAGTATAAATATGGGCCAATGTCTGCAGTGTTGCATCTGTCATTTCCATCACTGGGAAGCAAGTCAAGCCACTGTATGCATCAGACTGATACAAACAAGTACATGTACACAATGTAACTCTCTCCTCGCCATCCGCATGTACCACTGCCACCCTGAAGAGTATGCCAGAGACAGCCAGCCCTTCCCAGGAAGAAGGCCCCAGTGAGGATTACTACTCTGGATGTCTGGACATTGACAACTTACCTGGCCCATCTGGGAAAACTGGTAAGTCCACCACCATCAGCCTCACCCTGCCCACATCTGAGCTCCCCACCCCTGTGGCAACAGCACAGCCATCCCCTTATCCCCAAACCTGTGTCCCAAGAACTGGTCAATCGGCAGTGTGCCCCACAGTACAGGGACCAGCGTCTACCCCTCACCCAAGACGATGAAGGTCCTGGTGTAACAGAGTGGGAACACCATACCAGGGACACAGGCACAGGGGGCCAGGGAGAGTGGGAGGGCACCTGTGGGCCAAGGGATGGAGCCCCCCCCAAGGGAAGCAACTGGCTAGGAGGCCATCACCCAAGTCCTGAGGGCATACCAGCAATCCCAGGACAAGATGAGCCAGATACACTCTACCTTGCATGAGAACCAGAGGCTGCAGAGGGAATACCACCAGGAGGCCATGCAGCAGTGGCAGGCTCACAATGCCACCATGACCTCCATTGCAGGGGTGCTCAAGGAACTAACAATCGTGTGTTCATCCTCCACCCACCAGCAGGCCCCTTCCACTAGCCACATACCAACTGAGCCTTCCACTTCTGCTGTAGCTAGTGGAATGGAGGCCCTGCGAGAGGACCTACAGGCCACTAGTACCCCTCCCTCTGTAGCTGAGGAACCCCCACGTGCGCAAACAGTCATCCATCCAGACATCCTGCAGGACCTGATGCCAAGACCAAAACCACTGCCAGGAAGTGACCCTCTCCTGAACATTTTCCATTGTGTGCCATTGAGATACCCTGTTGACTGTCCACTGTCATGTCTCCTTTTTCCCATGGCCCTTGGATACTGGACCTGTACTACCTACAGCTGGGACAACTACTCTGTTTCATCCACCATGATCCCACTCATCACCCATTGCACTTGAGAATCGCATCAAACACCATTGAGCACAGCTACAAGTACGATTTTTCTGTAGTACAATGTCATTACAATTGACCAGCAAAAGTCTGTAAGATGGACAGACGGGAGAGCAATGTGCAGCAAGTATGATAGTAGAGCACACATGTTTTGAAATCCTGTGTCAAGGGAGCCTCCGGTCATGCCAGGAACCAGAATAGCACCACTAACTGACCTGCAAATAGACCAAGACAGGGACAGCCATCACGATAGGAGTCAATGTTGGCCACTCAACACACATGCAGTACATTGTCGTTCTCCCTAATGCAAATTGGCAAGTGGATTGTTAACACATATTACCATGGCAGATCCACATTTTCAAGACTGGTATTCCCAATGGTCAATCCCTCACAGCTGACATTACCCAACTAAAGCCAAGTTCCACTGTCACTAAGTTAGGTTCATATTCCTCCATTGTGTATAGTGAGGATAAGTAGCAATACTGACAACACTACTTTGGTTGGCAGTCCTTTTGCAGTTGACATAGCAATACTGGGAACATACAACATGCCCAATCCTTTGCAGATGTGATGCTACCCAACACCATAGTAAATATAGCTGACATTTGAACAGTAACACCTCCCCTGATGAGCAATATGTTTTTGCCCTAAACCCACAAAGAGGGATAGCTGCACTTAACACCTCCACTGATGGCACACACCAGGAGGAGCAGTGTCACAAGGCAGACAGGAGTACAGTTCACATACAACACAAACCTAACTTTCATTGGAAGTATTGGTAGATCAACTCTGTTCTAGAGTCGGCTGTATCCTCATCTGCCCCCTCATCACTTTCAGTGTCACCATCATCAGCCACTGGTCCAGCTTCCACATCATCCAGTAATGGTATGTGACATCTCCGAACCAGATTGAATAGCATGCAGCAGGTAACAATGATCTGGCAGACCTTTAGTGGTCTGTAGAGCAGGGCATCTTCTGAGACATGTAGACACTGGAATCTAGCCTTCAGTAGCCAAAGGTCCTCTCGTCCTGCCGTGAGCCTCATTGTAACAGTTTTCCCCATATGTTGGGTATCTCACTGGTGTCAGAAGCCACGGAAGGTTAGAATAGCCAGAGTCACCTGTGTGCACAAAGGTTGGACCTATCATAACACCAGTAGAGACATGGGGCAGAATGTGAAGAGGTGACATTACAGTTGCACACATACTGTTGGATACATACCAATGAGCCAGGCCCTCTCTCTGTAGTTATACTGGTTGGTGAGACACACCACTTGGACATTTATGGAGTAAAAGCTTTTCCTGTTTCTGTACACTTGTTTATCGGCCCTGGGAGGAACCAGAGCATTGTGGGTGCCATCTATGGCCCCTATCACATGAGGGACATGTCCCATATCATAGAAGTCAGCTTTAACAGTGGGCAGATCCGCACGTTGTGTAGCTGTCCAGGTGTTTGAGTAAAGCACGCAGTAGATCCTTCAACACAAGACTGAACGGCTGTGACATCCCTGCTGCCAAGCCCACTGTAATCTGGAACAAGCCTGAGGCAAGGAAGTGTAGCACTGATAAGATCTATACTGTGGGAAGGATGGCATAGGGATTACATATGGCAGGCAAGAGATCCCACTCCAACTGGGTACACCGTTCTGACAACTCAGAAAATAGGTCAGGATCATGTGTATCTTACAGGGTAGCAAGGTCAACTTGGGCCGGTACATCAGTGCATGTCTCATTCTCACCATTGCATGGTATCTAGGAATAGGAGAGAGGAAAAGCCACAAGTTGACAGTTCACATGCCACCCAACACTACTTGTAGCACACAATAGTACTGTAGACATAATGCTGAAGTATACACAATCCATTTGGGCATGTAGACGAGCATGCATGCCATCCTGAACATGTATGCCATTCCCAGAAAAATAGCTTGCCACACACATTTGACACTTCCATGTAACAACATCCTATTCCCCCAGGTATAAAGGTGTATGTAACTTTTTAACATACAGATATGGTTAGCCCATCTATAAGGCAGGAAGTGACTGCACATGTCAGTCATCAGTACATCTAACACTGTCCATGAATCACACATGTGTGAACCATCAATCTATGCACATCACTACAATTCATCTATCATGCACTTACTATTCACCTACAATACACTACATGCAATATGGCAGCTGCCTGTCCTGCATGCACAGAAGTGACCTCATTCCGCCGGTGTTAGTCGTCATGGCAGTGGCAGCCACAACTGCTGTGCAACTAGTCATTGGATAACATCCAAAACCCAAGGCCAAGGGCCCTCCCCCAAAGCCTAAAACAAAATCCAAAGCCCTCG